>NC_091315.1:3009764-3064695 GCF_038502225.1 Cherax quadricarinatus
GTGTTTTATGATTGCTCATGGTTCAATAGGTTAAGGAAGCAGTATTGTATTATATTTCCCTACAATATATTGGGCCAGCAAACATTCACAATATTTCAACATTCGCGAGGGTCTTGATCCTCTAACCCTCACGAAAGTTGAGGGAGACCTGTAATGTATATTTCCCCTATAATATATTGGGGCACCAAACATTCACGAGGCTCTTGATTCTCTAACCCTCGCAAATGTTGAGGGAGACCTGTAGCAAGTTTTGGTCACAATTTGAAATTGCCATATTAGAAGAACGCAGTAAAGCAGGGCCCTACTGTATGTCGCTAAGTGAGGAGAGGCTGTATAAGCTCTCTGAAATTATTTTGTGCAATACAGTTTCTTATTAAACTGATTTTTTAAAGTATGGTAGTCCCCCTGTATCTGCGAGGGGATATGTTCTGGAACCACCATGCATACCTGAAACCATGAATAGTAACAATCCCTATACAGGGTCTCCTCTCATAGCGACATACTCGTTCATGGACAAATCAGGCTTATGACAGGCTCTCTGACCAGTATGCATTCCTAAATAATGTATATTAGAGCTGATTTCCTCTATTGTTTATTGCAATATACAGTACACTACTGTATAAACATTTAAAAATACAGTATACCAGAAATGTTATAAATGGTGCAAAGGTGACATTAAAACAATATCAAAGATGATTGACACAAACCCACTACCATTATAGTATACTCCTTTCTCAGTGACGAATTTGTTTACCGACATGGTCTTAGGAATGGAATTCCGTCATTAAGTGAGGAGAGGCTGTATATAAGATGTTTTTCATTTACATGCATACATATGATAAATTATGCACAGTAAGTTGAGAAATAGCACTTTTCACTGATGGTAAACACTTCATAGCTTCTCTTGAAGCACTGCCAGCATCACTACTTTTGTGCATTTGGACCACTGTCCATAGTCTGGTAGTTCTACGGCTTTGAAGCAAGGGTCCAAGCCGAAGTAGAATGTCATGAGCTCAGCTCACTCAGATAAGTTGTGACCAGTAAATTTGGGCCTATACAGTGTATATGAGAAAATGCATCTATGTGGTAAGTGTGCACCATATAAAAGATATCCTGCATGCAGTGCATGAGAAAAAAAACTGTGGCCATGTTTTAGAATTAAAACAGTGAATTTGCAGTGTATTTTTATATGTTTTTTACAGTTGTAATTACAGTTTCTTGATCTCATTTGATAAACTGGAAGATATATTACAAAACTAGAGATGGTTTTGATTGGTTTTAGTGCTCAAAATAGCTTGAAACTGAGCTCAAAGTAGCAGAAATGTTCAGTTTTTGCCGATGTTCAAGAGTAAACAAATCACATCAGGCATCCAATACACATCAGCTGGTGGGTCTAATGTGTGTTCACAAATGTGTTGATATTATTTATGCGCTTATTAGAATATTGCATAACAGTAAATCTTCTATTTTTTGGCGTGAATAAAAATTCTTTATGTGAATAAAAAGTCAAAACAGTGCCAGGAATGTCTGCAATGTTTATTCTAGACCCTTTTTTGAAATTGAAATATTTTGAACTTTGTATGACACTGGCCAAATTACCAATTGCCTATCACTTTAATGGTAGATAAAACGGAACACATACTAGTAAAATAGCTAAGAATTTGGTCTAATGGAACAATGTAATTGGCCTAAAATAGAAATCAAAGCGAACAAAACTGCAAGTGCATAAATATCACTTACACGGCAAATTTCGTGTGAGCGTAATTTCGTCAATTTTTTATCAAATTTTGTACTTTCTGTTTTATTACCTTAAAAAAAAATTGTCTGCCATTTCATAAGAAAAAAATGAGATTTTTTTAAAATTCTTGGACCCTGTGGGGAATTTTCGGATTGGGGATCTGAACCCTGAAAGGGTTAAGCAAAATCTAGGATTATTTTTGGGCCACAGTAAACAGTGGATAACTGAAACAAGGGAAATGGGGATTATACTGTAAACTGTATCTTGTGTAAGGCTTGAACGATTAGATGTAATCTGAGGGGCTTTGATTACAGTAGGGCCCCACTTATACGGCAGGTTAGGTTCCAGGCTACTGCCAGAAAGCAGACATCGCCGGAAAGCAGAACGCCCTTTTTTCCACTTATAAATGCCAGATAACAAGTTTACACTAACATATATTAAGTAAGCAATAGAACTAGACATTAAAAACAATAAAAAACTAAAATACACACACAGTACACTCATTATTAACCTAAAAATATTTGTAGTCTTAATGTGGGGCAAAAGATGAGTAGTATTTACTGTAAGAAGTTAGGTGTGGTAGCCCTCCTGACCACCCCACCCACATATAATATACTACAACGATTCTTCAAGCTCCATAGAGTGATAACATGCATATACAATACACTCACTACTTAAAATATTTGTAGTCTTAACGTAGGGTGAAAAGTGAAATGTATTTATTTGTAGAAAGTGGTGTGGTAGGTAGGGTAGTGTAGGGAAGCCAGCTTGGCCACCCCACTCACTATGTAAACAAACAGACGATGCATCTGGTTATGGTTCAAAAACATTCATACAAACACCTTACATTGTGTATACGTCTCCACACTGGTACAGTAGAATAAATAAAGACAAAAACTTCCATTCTTATGTAATTTTTAGAAGGAATGATGCTCTGACAAATTATTATTATTATTATTAATACAGTGGACCCTCAACCAGTGATATTAATCCGTTCCTGAGAGCTCATCGTTAATCGAAATAATCGTTAGTCAAGTTAATTTTCCCCATAAGAAATAATGGAAATCAAATTAATCCGTGCAAGACACCCCAAAGTATTGAAAAAAACAAATTTTACCACATGAAATGTTAATTTTAATACACACAAACTGAAGAAGACATGCACAGTTACATGATACTTACCTTTATTGAAGATCTGGTGATGATTGATGGGATGGGAGGAGGGGAGACCGTTGATCTTCTAAGTGCTTAGAAGGGGAATCCCCTTCCATTAGCACTTGAGGTAGCAAGTCTTTTTCTGGGGTTACTTCCCTTGTTCTTTTAATGTCACTAGGACCAGCTTCAGAGTCACTGGGCTTCTGTCGCACAACATATCTGTCCATAGATACCTGTACCTCTCGTTCCTTTATGACTTTCCTAAAGTGGTTCACAACATTGTCAGTGTACAGGTTGCCAACACGGCTTGCAGTAGCTGTGTCAGGGTGATTTTCATCAAAAAAGGTTTGCACTTCAAGCCACTTTGCATACATTTCCTTAATCTTAGAAGTAGGCAACTTCTTCAATTTCTCTATCCCCTCCTCCGAAGCAGTTTCCTCAGGTCTGCCCTCTTGCTGTTCAAGATGATCTAGCAGCTCATCAGTGGTTAGTTCTTCATTGTCCTCCTCCACCAGCTCTTCCACATCCTCCCCACTAACCTCCAACCCCAAGGACTTCCCCAATGCCACAATGGATTCCTCAACTGGCATAGGATTCTCAGGGTTAGCCTCAAACCCTTCAAAATCCCTTTTGTCTACACATTCTGGCCACAGTTTCTTCCAAGCAGAGTTCAAGGTCCTCTTAGTCACTTCCTCCCAAGCCTTACCTATAATGTTTACACAATTGAGGATGGTAAAATGATCTTTCCAAAACTCTCTTAGAGTCAGTTGAGTTCCTGAGGTCATTACAAAGCACCTTTCAAACATAGCTTTTGTGTACAGTTTCTTGAAGTTGGAAATGACCTGCTGGTCCATGGGCTGCAGGAGAGGAGTGGTATTAGGAGGCAAAAACTTCACCTTAATGAAGCTCATGTCCCTAGAAAGTCGCTCTGCTAAGTCTGAAGGATGACCAGGAGCATTGTCTAATACCAGGAGGCACTTAAGGTCTAATTTCTTTTCAGTTAGGTAATTTTTCACATTGGGGGCAAATGCATGGTGTAACCAGTCATAGAAAAAGTCCCTAGTGACCCATGCCTTACTGTTTGCCCTCCACAGCGCACACAAATTAGCCTTGACGACATTGCTTTTCCTGAACACTCTGGGAGTTTCAGAGTGATACACCAATAAAGCCTTCACTTTGCATTCACCACTAGCATTGGCACACATCAACAGAGTAAGCCTGTCTTTCATAGGCTTATGTCCTGGGAGTGCCTTTTCCTCCTGAGTAATGTACGTCCTGCTTGGCATTTTCTTCCAAAACAGGTCTGTTTCGTCACAATTAAACACTTGTTCAGGTTTCAGTCCTTCACTGTCTAAGTACTCCTTGAATTCCTGCATATATTTTTCAGCCGCTTTGTGGTCCGAACTGGGAGCCTCACCATGCCTTGTCACACTATGAATGCCACTACGCTTCTTAAATCTCTCAAACCAACCTTTGCTGGCCTTAAATTCATTCACATCACTAGTTGCTGGCATTTTTTTAATTAAATCGTCATGCAACTTCCTAGCCTTTTCACATATGATCGCTTGAGAGATGCTATCTCCTGCTATCTGTTTCTCGTTTATCCACACCAATAAGAGTCTCTCAACATCTTCTACCGCTTGCGATCTCAGTTTCAAAAACATAGTTGCACCTTTGGCAAGAACAGCTTCCTTCATTGCCGTTTTCTTGCCCACAATAGTAGCGATGGTTGATTGGGGTTTATTATACAACCTGACCAGCTCAGAGACACGCACTCCACTTTCATACTTAGCAATGATCTCTTTCTTCATCTCCATAGTAATTCTCACCCTTTTTGCTGTAGGGTTGGCACTAGAAGCTTTCTTGGGGCCCATGGTGACTTATTTTGCAGGTGCAATCACTACAAAGGCTGTGATAATATGAAATGTTCCAGTTGTATGTTTGGAAGCGACCGCGGTGGTTGGCTTGTAAACACTGGCACCCACGGGACAAGTGAGGCGCGCTCAGGCCAAAGTGGACGCGTCTCATACAGAACGAATAGCGCTGGTCGGGTTTTTAAGCGCTAATCGAGGCAAAATTTTTGCGTTAAAATGTATCACTAGTCAGATTTATCGTTAATCGATGCCATCGCTGGTTGAGGGTCCACTGTATTATTACTACAAATTATCATTACAAATTACAGTGGACCCTCGACTAATGATATTAATTGGTACCCAAGACCAAATACAGTGGACCCCTGGTTAACGATATTTTTTCATTCCAGAAGTATGTTCAGGTGCCAGTACTGACCGAATTTGTTCCCATAAGGAATATTGTGAAGTAGATTAGTCCATTTCAGACCCCCAAACATACATGTACAAACGCACTTACATAAATACACTTACATAATTGGTCGCATTGGGAGGTGATCGTTATGCGGGGGTCCACTGTATAGTTAGTCGAGTTTTTTTAGCATTAGTCGAGGCAAAATGTTAGCGTTAAAATGTATCACTAGTCGAATTTAACGTTATAAGGTGCCATCGTTGGTCGAGGGCCCACTGTATTATTATTACAAGTTATTATTATTACAAGTTGTTATTGCAAGTTATTATTATTATAATCATAATAAAAAAGAAGTGCTAAACCCACAAGGGTCATGAATTGCTATATATAGAGTGAAGGCATATGAAAGGAATATTTATCTACAGTTATCCCCCAGTGTTTGACTACAGAAAACGTAATTCTTCCAACACTCCTATAGAGTCGCTTTGTAAACAAATCTCATATTTATGTCAATTTTTATTCTGTGGGTGTATATATAATGTTCATATGCTATGTAACGTGTTTCTTATATAAACACCAGCACCCGCAATTTAAGATAAGAAATACTATTATTGCTGTTGCATTTGTAATCTTATGCAGCAAAAACAATATAATGCATCACGACAATAAACTACAGTTACATATTCACTTTTATTTTTGCAAGATGTGGAGGCCTATAAAAAAGTTGTTTAGCTTTTTTGGGGCTCCCAGGAATGTAACCCTATTTTTCCCATAAGTTCTTCAGTTCATCTAACACAGTTTTACCTAACACGGCATTTTCAGGAATGTAACTACGGTGTTAAATGATGGTCTACTAAAATTAGTTAATTTTCTAAACCTTTCAGGGTCAAGACCCCTGATCCTTAACCCTTTAACTGTCTAAACATAGATCTACATTCTCTTGGCCAGCGCTCTGAATATGTTGCAAAAAAAAAAAAAAAATTATTGAAAAGGACATATTTAACATAATGTAAAAAAAAAATTAGAGTCAGTACTTATCTATATATAAGGCCACAAAGTCAGCATTTGTCGCACACCTAACGGCAACATGGAGTCCTGCCGCTTGCAGAAGTGTTGCCAATATGCTTTTTTCCTCTTTTTATTTAATTTATATAATTTTAATGTTCTGATAATTACAATTTGTAAAACGTTCTTGTGATTTCATAGCCAATGTTTGTTCTGACACTAATATTAGGTACTGAAATAGTACTCAAATAGTAATAAAAACACTGACAGGTGAACATTTTCACCTGCCTGGTTTACCTCAGTGTCACTCCACTGCTGACAGTGCAGCAGCATCACTCCACTGCTGACAGTGCAGCAGTGTCACTCCACTGCTGACAGTGCAGCAGTGTCACTCCACTGCTGACAGTGCAGCAGTGTCACTCCACTGCTGACAGTGCAGCAGTGTCACTCCACTGCTGACACTGCAGCAGTGTCACTCCACTGCTGACAGTGCAGCAGTGTCACTCCACTGCTGACACTGCAGCAGTGTCACTCCACTGCTGACAGTGCAGCAGTGTCACTACACTGCTGACACTGCAGCAGTGTCACTCCACTGCTGACACTGCAGCAGTGTCACTACACTGCTGACACTGCAGCAGTGTCACTCCACTGCTGACACTGCAGCAGTGTCACTACACTGCTGACACTGCAGCAGTGTCACTATACTGCTGACACTGCAGCAGTGGACAAGTGATACTTGATGGTCGTGCATTGCCTTGGCTGTTTATTTGTTTTCACTGTTACTCATAAACATGTCTATCACTTTGTCTATCTCACATCAGTGAGTTATCCAGGCAGCAGGATAAGTCACCTAGTAAGTCAGTGATGTCAGTAAGCCATCCAGGCAGCAGGGTCAGTACCTGGTAAGTCACTGACATCAATAAGTCATCCAGGCAGCAGGATCAGTCACCTTGAAAGTCAGTGACATCAATAAGTCATCCAGGCAGCAGGATCAGTACCTGGTAAGTCACTGACATCAATAACTCATACAGGCACCAGGATCAGTACCTGGTAAGTCACTGACTTCAATAAGTCATCCAGGCAGCAGGATCAGTCACCTGGTAAGTCACTGACATCAAAAAGTCATCAAGTCAAAAGGATCAGTGACCTGGTAAGTCACTGACATCAATAAGTCATCCAGGCAGCAGGATCAGTCACCTGGTAAGTCACTGACATCAATAAGTCGTCCAGGCAGCAGGATCAGTCACCTGGTAAGTCACTGACATCAATAAGTCATCCAGGAAGCAGGATCAGTCACCTGGTAAGTTCTCAGTAGTAGTAACCAGTTACCAGTAACCACTGTGCCAGTTGACTCACGACCAACCGTCTCTGCCTGAGTCACTGTCTGAACTCATGTGCTGACCTGGCAGTATTCAAAGACCCCCTCACATATGGGTACTGTGGGCGGCCAGTCAGTCAGTCAGTTATACGAGAGAGAGCAGAGAGATAGGTACGGCTGTAAGGGCGCAACCCACCTTGTCTGTAATTATACGTACTACCAGCCTACGTGAGTATTTCTTTACCTAATCCACGTGTCGAACTCCCACATGATAAAGTCACTGACATCAATTAGTCATCCAGGCACCAGGGTTAGTCACCTGGTAAGTCACTGACATCAATACGTCATCCAGGCAGCAGGATCAGTACCTGGTAAGTCACTGATATCAATAACTCATCCAGGAAGCAGGGTCAGTACCTGATAAGTCACTGGCATCAAAAAGTCATCCAGGCAACAGGGTCAGTACCTGGTAAGTCACTGACATCAATAAGTCATCCAGGAAGCAGGATCAGCACCTGGTAAGTCACTGACATCAATAAGTCATCCGGGAAGCAGGATCAGCACCTGGTAAGTCACTGACATCAATAAGTCATCCAGGCAGCAAGATCAGTACCTAGTAAGTCACTGACATCAATAAGTCATCCAGGCAGCAGGATCAGTACCTGGTAAGTCACTGACATCAATAAGTTATCCAAGCACCAGGATCAGTACCTGGTAAGTCACTGACATCAATAAGTCAACCAGGCAGCAGGATCAGTACCTGGTAAGTCAATGACATCAATAAGTCATCCAGGCAGCAGGATCAGTCACCTGGCAAGTCACTGACATCAATAAGTCATCCAGGCACAAGGATCAGTCACCTGGTAAGTCACTGACATCAATAAGTTATCCAGGCAGCAGGATCAGTCACCTGGTAAGTCACTAACATCAATAAGTCATCCAGGCAGCAGCATCAGTACCTGTTAAGTCAAGGATATCAATAAGTCATCCAGGAAGCAGGATCAGTCTCCTGGTAATCACTGACATCAATAAGTCATCCAGGAAGCAGGATCAGTCACCTGGTAAGTCACTGACATCAATAAGTCATCCAGGCAGCAGGGTCAGTCACCTGGAAAGTCACTGATATCAGTAAGTCATCCAAGCAGCAGGATCAGTACCTGGTAAGTCACTGACATCAATAAGTCATCTAGACAGCAGGGTCAGTACCTGGTAAGTTAACTAACATCAATAAGTCATCCAGGCAGCAGGATCAGTACCTGGTAAGTCACTCATATCAACAAGACATCCAGACAGCAGGATCAGTCACCTGGTAAGTCACTGACATCAATAAGTCATCCAGGCAGCAGGATCAGTACCTGGTAAGTCACTGACATCAATAAGTCATCCAGGAAGCAGGATCAGTACCTGGTAAGTCACTGACATCAATAAGTCATCCAGGCAGCAGGGTCAGTACCTGGCAAGTCACTAACATCAATAAATTATCCAGGCACCAGGATCAGTACCTGGTAAGTCACTGACATCATTAAGTCATCCAGGTAGCATGATCAATACGTGGTAAGTCACTGACATCAATAAGTCATCCAGGCAGCAGGATTAGTCACCTGGTAAGTCACTGACATCAGCAAGTCATCCAGGCAGCAGGATCAGTCACCTGGTAAGTCACTCACATCAATAAGTCATCCAGGAAGCAGGATCAGTCACCTGGTAAGTCACTGACATCAATAAGTCATCCTGGCATCAGGGTCAGTCACCTGGTAAGTCACTGATATCAATAAGTCATCCAGGCAGCAGGATCAGTACCTGGAAAGTCACCGACATCAATAAGTCATCCAGGAACCAGAATCAGTACCTGGTAAGTCACTGACATCAATAAGTCATCCAACCAGCAGGATCAGTACCTGGTAAGTCACTGACATCAATAAGTCATCCAGGCAGCAGGATCAGTCACCTGGTAAGTCACTGACATCAATAAGTCATCCAGGCAGCAGGATCAGTACCTGGTAAGTCACTGATATCAATAAGTCATCCAGGCAGCAGGGTCAGTACCTGGTAACTCACTGACATCAATAAGTCATCCAGGCAGCAGGGTCAGTCACCTGGTAAGTCACTGACATCAATAAGTCATCCAGGCAGCAGGATCAGTCACCTGGTAAGTCACTGACATCAATAGGTCATCCAGGCAGCACGATCAGTACCTGATAAGTCAATGACATCAATAAGTCGTCCAGGCACCAGAATCAGTACCTGGTAAGTTACTGACATCAATAAGTCATCCAGGCAGCAGGATCAGTACCTGGTAAGTCAATGACATCAATAAATCATCCAGGCAGCAGGATCAGTCACCTGGTAAGTCACTGACATCAATAAGTAATCCAGGCAGCAGGATCAGTCACCTGGTAAGTCACTAACATCAATAAGTCATCCAGGCAGCAGGATCAGTACCTGTTAAGTCAATGACATCAATAAGTCATCCAGGAAGCAGGATCAGTTACCTGGTAACTCACTGACATCAACATGTCATCCAGGCAGCAGGATCAGTCAACTGGTAAGTCACTGACATCAATAAGTCATAGAGGCAGCAGGGTCAGTCACCTGGTAAGTCATTGACATCAGTAAGACATCCAGGCAGCAGGATCAGTACCTGGTAAGTCACTGACATCAATAAGTCATCTAGGCAGCAGGGTCAGTACCTGGTAAGTCAACAACATCAATAAGTCATCCAGACAGCAGGATCAGTACCTGGTAAGTCACTGACATCAGTAAGTCATCCAGGCAGCAGGATCAGTCACCTGTTAAGTCACTGACATCAATAAGTCATCCAGGCAGCAGGATCAGAACCTGGTAAGTCGCTGACATCAATAAGTCATCCAGGCAGCAGGGTCAGTACCTGGTAAGTCACTGACATCAGTAAGTCATCCAGGCAGCAGAATCAGTACTTGGTAAGTCGCTGACATCAATAAGTCATCCAGGCAACAGGATCAGTCACCTGGTAAGTCACTCACATCAGTAAGTCATCCAGGAAGCAGGATCAGTGACCAGGTAAGTCACTGACATCAATAAGTCATCCAGGCATCAGGGTCAGTCACCTGGTAAGTCACTGATATCAAAAAGTCATCCAGGCATCACGGTCAGTCACCTGGTAAGTCACTGACATCAATAAGTCATCCAGGCAGCAGGATCAGTGCCTGGTAAGTCACTGACATCAACATGCCATCCAGGCAGCAGGGTCAGTCACCTGGTAAGTCACTGACATCAATAAGTCATCCAGGAAGCACGATCAGTACCTGGTAAGTCACTGACATCAATAAGTCATCCAGGCAGCAGGGCCAGTACCTGGTAAGTCACTAACATCAATAAATTATCCAGGCACCAGGATCAGTACCTGGTAAGTCACTGACATCATTAAGTCATCCAGGTAGCACGATCAATACGTGGTAAGTCACTGACATCAATAAGTCATCCAGGCAGCAGGATTAGTCACCTGGTAAGTCACTCACATCAATAAGTCATCCAGGAAGCAGGATCAGTCACCTGATAAGTCACTGACATCAATAAGTCATCCTATCATCAGGGTCAGTCACCTGGTAAGTCACTGCCATCAATAAGTCATCCAGGCAGCAGGATCAGTACCTGGAAAGTCAACGACATCACTAAGTCATCCAGGAACCAGAATCAGTACCTGGTAAGTCATTGACATCAATAAGTCATCCAACCAGCAGGATCAGTACCTGGTAAGTCACTGACATCAATAAGTCATCCAGGCAGCAGGATCAGTCACCTGGTAAGTCACTGACATCAATAAGTCATCCAGGCAGCACGATCAGTACCTGATAAGTCAATGACATCAATAAGTCGTCCAGGCACCAGAATCAGTACCTGGTAAGTCACTGACATCAATAAGTCATCCAGGCAGCAGGATCAGTACCTGGTAAGTCAATGACATCAATAAATTATCCAGGCAGCAGGATCAGTCACCTGGTAAGTCACTGACATCAATAAGTAATCCAGGCAGCAGGATCAGTCACCTGGTAAGTCACTAACATCAATAAGTCATCCAGGCAGCAGGATCAGTACCTGTTAAGTCAATGACATCAATAAGTCATCCAGGAAGCAGGATCAGTTACCTGGTAACTCACTGACATCAATATGTCATCCAGGCAGCAGGATCAGTCAACTGGTAAGTCACTGACATCAATAAGTCATAGAGGCAGCAGGGTCAGTCACCTGGTAAGTCATTGACATCAGTAAGACATCCAGGCAGCAGGATCAGTACCTGGTAAGTCACTGACATCAATAAGTCATCTAGGCAGCAGGGTCAGTACCTGGTAAGTCAACAACATCAATAAGTCATCCAGACAGCAGGATCAGTACCTGGTAAGTCACTGACATCAGTAAGTCATCCAGGCAGCAGGATCAGTCACCTGTTAAGTCACTGACATCAATAAGTCATCCAGGCAGCAGGATCAGAACCTGGTAAGTCGCTGACATCAATAAGTCATCCAGGCAGCAGGGTCAGTACCTGGTAAGTCACTGACATCAGTAAGTCATCCAGGCAGCAGAATCAGTACTTGGTAAGTCACTGACATCAATAAGTCATCCAGGCAACAGGATCAGTCACCTGGTAAGTCACAAACATCAATAAGTCATCCAGGCAGCAGGATCAGTCACCTGGTAAGTCACTCACATCAGTAAGTCATCCAGGAAGCAGGATCAGTGACCTGGTAAGTCACTGATATCAAAAAGTCATCCAGGCAGCACGGTCAGTCACCTGGTAAGTCACTGACATCAATAAGTCATCCAGGCAGCAGAATCAGTGCCTGGTAAGTCACTGACATCAACATGCCATCCAGGCAGCAGGGTCAGTCACCTGGTAAGTCACTGACATCAATAAGTCATCCAGGCAGCAGGATCAGTACCTGGTAAGTCACTGACATCAATAAGTCATCCAGGCATCAGGGTCAGTCACCTGGTAAGTCACTGACATAAATAAGTCATCCAGGCAGCAGGGTCAGTACCTGGTAAGTCACTGACATCAATAAGTCATCCAGGCATCAGGGTCAGTCACCTGGTAAGTCACTGACATCAATTAGTCATCCAGGCAGCAGGGTCAGTACCTGGTAAGTCACTGACATCAATAAGTTATCCAGGCACCAGGATCAGTACCTGGTAAGTCGCTGACATCAATAAGTCATCCAGTCAGCAGGATCATTCACCTGGTAAGTCACTGACATCAATAAGTCATCCAGGAAGAAGGATCAGTCACCTGGTAAGTCACTGACATCAATAAGTCATCCAGGCAGCAGGATCAGTCACCTGCTAAGTCACTGACATCAATAAGTCATCCAGGCAGCAGGATCAGCACCTGGTAAGTCACTGACATCAGTAAGTCATCCAGGCAGCAGGATTAGTACCTGGTAAGTCACTGACATCAATAAGTCATCCGGGCAGCAGGGTCAGTACCTGGTAAGTCACTAACATCAATAAATTATCCAGGCACCAGGATCAGTACCTGGTAAGTCACTGACATCAGTAAGTCATCAAGAAAGCACGATCAGTACCTGGTAAGTCACTGACATCAATAAGTCATCCAGGCAGCAGGATCAGTCACCTGGTAAGTCACTGACATCAATAAGTCAACCAGGCAGCAGGATCAGAGACCTGGTAAGTCACTCACATCAATAAGTCATCCAGGAAGCAGGATCAGTCACCTGGTAAGTCACTCACATCAATAAGTCATCCAGGCATCAGGGTCAGTCACCTGGTAAGTCACTGACATCAATAAGTCATCCAGGCAGCAAGATCAGCACCTAGTAAGTCACTGACATCAATAAGTCATCCAGGCAGCACGATCAGTACCTGGTAAGTCAGTGACATCAATAAGTCATCCAGGCAGCAGGATCAGTACCTGGTAAGTCACTGATATCAATAAGTCATCCAGGCAGCAAGATAAGTACCTGGTAAGTCAGTGACATCAATAAGTCATCCAGGCAGCAGGATCAGCACCAGGTAAGTCACTGACATCAATAAGTCATCCAGGCAGCACGATCAGTACCTGGTAACTCACTGACATCAATAAGTCATCCAGGCAGCAGGATCAGCCACCTGGTAAGTCACTGACATCAATAAGTCATCCAGGCAGCAGGATCAGTCACCTGGTAAGTCACTAACATCAATAAGTCATCCAGGCAGCAGGATCAGTACCTGTTAAGTCAATGACATCAATAAGTCATCCAGGAAGCAGGATCAGTTACCTGGTAACTCACTGACATCAATATGTCATCCAGGCAGCAGGATCAGTCAACTGGTAAGTCACTGACATCAATAAGTCATCCAGGCAGCAGGGTCAGTCACCTGGTAAGTCATTGACATCAGTAAGACATCCAGGCAGCAGGATCAGTACCTGGTAAATCACTGACATCAATAAGTCATCTAGGCAGCAGGGTCAGTACCTGGTAAGTCAACAACATCAATAAGTCATCCAGACAGCAGGATCAGTACCTGGTAAGTCACTGACATCAGTAAGTCATCCAGGCAGCAGGATCAGTCACCTGTTAAGTCACTGACATCAATAAGTCATCCAGGCAGCAGGGTCAGTACCTGGTAAGTCACTAACATCAATAAATTATCCAGGCACCAGGATCAGTACCTGGTAAGTCACTGACATCAGTAAGTCATCCAGGCAGCAGAATCAGTACTTGGTAAGTCACTGACATCAATAAGTCATCCAGGCAACAGGATCAGTCACCTGGTAAGTCACTCACATCAGTAAGTCATCCAGGAAGCAGGATCAGTGACCTGGTAAGTCACTGACATCAATAAGTCATCCAGGCATCAGGGTCAGTCACCTGGTAAGTCACTGATATCAATAAGTCATCCAGGCAGCAGGGTCAGTCACCTGGTAAGTCACTGACATCAATAAGTCATCCAGGCAGCAGGATCAGTGCCTGGTAAGTCACTGACATCAACAAGCCATCCAGGCAGCAGGGTCAGTCACCTGGTAAGTCACTGACATCAATAAGTCATCCAGGCAGCAGGATCAGTACCTGGTAAGTCACTGACATCAATAAGTCATCCAGGCATCAGGGTCAGTCACCTGGTAAATCACTGATATCAATAAGTCATCCAGGCAGCAGGGTCAGTACCTGCTAAGTCACTGACATCAATAAGTCATCCAGGCAGCAGGGTCAGTACCTGGTAAGTCACTGACATCAATAACTCATCCAGGAAGAAGGATCAGTCACCTGGTAAGTCACTGACAGCAATAAGTCATCCAGGCAGCAGGATCAGTCACCTGGTAAGTCACTGACATCAATAAGTCATCCAGGCAGCAGGATCAGTACCTGGTAAGTCACTGACATCAATAAGTCATCCAGGCAGCAGGATCAGTACCTGGTAAGTCACTGACATCAATAAGTCATCCAGGCAGCAGGGTCAGTACCTGGTAAGTCACTAACATCAATAAATTATCCAGGCACCAGGATCAGTACCTGGTAAGTCACTGACATCAGTAAGTCATCAAGGCAGCACGATCAGTACCTGGTAAGTCACTGACATCAATAAGTCATCCAGGCAGCAGGATCAGTCACCTGGTAAGTCACTGACATCAATAAGTCAACCAGGCAGCAGGATCAGTCACCTGGTAAATCACTCACATCAATAAGTCATGCAGGCATAAGGGTCAGTCACCTGGTAAGTCACTGACTTCAATAAGTCATCCAGGCAGCAAGATCAGTACCTAGTAAGTCACTGACATCAATAAGTCATCCAGGCAGCACGATCAGTACCTGGTAAGTCAGTGACATCAATAAGTCATCCAGCCAGCAGGATCAGTACCTGGTAAGTCACTGACATCACTAAGTCATCCAGGCAGCAGGGTCAGTACCTGGTAAGTCACTGACATCAATAAGTTATCCAGGCACCAGGATCAGTCACCTGGTAAGTCAATGACATCAATAAATCATCCAGGCAGCAGGATCAGTACCTGGTAAATCACTGACATCAATAAGTCATCCAGGAAGCAGGATCAGTACCTGGTAAGTCACTGACATCAATAAGTCATCCAGGCAGCAGGGCCAGTACCTGGTAAGCCACTGACATCAATAAGTCATCCAGGCAGCAGGATCAGTCACCTGGTAAGCCACTAACATCAATAAGTCATCCAGGCAGCAGGATCAGTACCTGTTAAGTCAGTGACATCAATAAGTCATCCAGGAAGCAGGATCAGTCACCTGGTAAGTCACTGACATCAATAAGTCATCCGGGCAGCAGGATCAGTACCTGGTAAGTCACTGACATCAGTAAGTCATCTAGGCAGTAGGGTCAGTACCTGGTAAGTCACTAACATCAATAAGTCATCCAGGCAGCAGGATCAGTACCTGGTAAGTCACTGATATCAATAAGTCATCCAGACAGCAGGATCAGTCACCTGGTAAGTCACTGATATCAATAAGTCATCCAGGCAGCAGGATCAGTACCTGGTAAGTCACTGACATCAATAAGTCATTCAGGCAGCAGGATCAGTACCTGGTAAGTCACTGACATCAATAAGTCATCCAGGCAGCAGGGTCAGTACCTGGTAAGTCACTAACATCAATAAATTATCCAGGCACCAGGATCAGTACCTGGTAAGTCACTGGCATCAGTAAGTCATCCAGGCAGCACGATCAGTACCTGGTAAGTCACTGACATCAATAAGTCATCCAGGCCGCAGGATCAGTACCTGGTAAGTCACTGATATCAATAAGGCATACAGGCAGCAGGATCAGTACCTGGCAAGTCACTGACATCAATAAGTCATCCAGGCAGGAGGGTCAGTTACCTGGTAAGTCACTGACATCATTAAGTCATCCAGGCAGCAGGATCATTCACCTGGTAAGTCACTGACATCAATAAGTCATCCAGGCAGCAGGATCAGTCACCTGGTAAGTCACTCACATCAATAAGTCATCCAGGAAGCAGGATCAGTCACCTGGTAAGTCACTGACATCAATAAGTCATCCAGGCAGCAGGGTCAGTCACCTGGTAAGTCACTGATATCAATAAGTCATCCAGGCAGCAGGGTCAGTACCTGGTAAGTCACTGACATCAATAAGTCATCCAGGCAGCAGGGTCAGTACCTGGTAAGTCACTGACATCAATAAGTCATCCAGGCAGCAGGATCAGTACCTGGTAAGTCACTGACATCAATAAGTCATCCAGGCAGCAGGATCATTCACCTGGTAAGTCACTGACATCAATAAGTCATCACATCAATAAGTCATCCAGGAAGCAGGATCAGTCACCTGGTAAGTCACTGATATCAATAAGTCATCCAGGCATCAGGGTCAGTCACCTGGTAAGTCAATGACATCAATAAGTCATCCAGGCAGCAGGATCAGTACCTGGTAAGTCACTGACATCAATAAATCATCCAGGCAGCAGGATCAGTACCTGGTAAGTAACTGGCATCAATAAGTCATCCACGCAGCAGGATCAGTACCTGGTAAATCACTAACATCAATAAATTATCCAGGCACCAGGATCAGTACTTGGTAAGTCAATGACATCAGTAAGTCATCCAGGCAGCCATATCAGTACCTGGTAAGTCACTCACATCAATAAGTCATCCAGGCAGCAGGATCAGTCACCTGGTAAGTTACTGACATCAGTAATTAATCCAGGCAGCAGGATCAGTCACCTGGTAAGTCACTCACATCAATAAGTCATCCAGGAAGCAGGATCAGTCACCTGGTAAGTCACTGACATCAATAAGTCATCCAGGCAGCAGGATCAGTACCTGGTAAGTCACTGACATCAATAAGTCATCCAGGCAGCAGGATCAGTACCTGGTAAGTCACTGACATCAATAAGTCATCCAAGAAGCAGGATCAGTACCTGGTAAGTCACTGACATCAATAAGTAATCCAGGCAGCAGGATCAGTCACCTGGTAAGTCACACATCAATAAGTCATCCAGGTAGCAGGGTCAGCACCTGGTAAGTCACTGGCATCAATAAGTCATCCAGGCAGCAGGGTCAGTACCTGGTAAGTCACAGACATCGATAAGTCATCCAGGCAGCAGGATCAGTCACCTTGTGAGTCACTGACATCACTAAGTCATCCAGGCAGCAGGATCAGTACCTGGTAAGTCACTGACATCATTAAGTCATCCAGGCAGCAGGATCCGTCACCTGGTAAGTCACTGACATCATTAAGTCATCCAGGCAGCAGGATCAGTCACCTGGTAAGTCACTGACATCACTAAGTCATCCAGGCAGCAGGAGCAGTCACCTGGTAAGTCACTGACATCAATAAGTCATCCATGCAGCAGGATCAGTCACCTGGTTAATCACTGACATCACTAAGTCATCCAGGCATTAGGATCAGTCACCTTGTAAGTCACTGACATCACTAGGTCATCCAGGCAGCAGGATCGGTACCTGGTAAGTCACTGACATCACTAAGTCATCCAGGCAGCAGGATCAGTCACCTGGTAAGTCACTGACATCACTAAGTCATCCAGGCAGCAGGATCAGTCACCTGGTAATTCACTGACATCAATAAGTCATCCATGCAGCAGGATCAGTCACCTGGTAAGTCACTGACATCACTAAGTCATCCAGGCAGTAGGATCAGTCACCTGGTAAGTCACTGACATCACTAGGTCATCCAGGCAGCAGGATCAGTACCTAGTAAGTCACTGACATCACTAAGTCATCCAGACAGCAGGATCAGTCACCTGGTAAGTCACTGACATCACTATGTCATCCAGGCAGCAGGATCAGCACCTGGTAAGTCACTGACATCACTAAGTCATCCAGGCAGCAGGATCAGTACCTGGTAAGTCACTGATATCACTAAGTCATCCAGGCAGCAGGATCAGTACCTGGTAAGTCACTGACATCAATAAGTCATCCAGGCAGCAGGATCAGTACCTGGTAAGTCACTGACATCATTAAGTCATCCAGGCAGCAAGGTCCATCACCTGGTAAGTCATTGACATCAATAAGTCATCCATGCAGCAGCATCAGTCACCTGGTAAGTCACTGACATCATTAAGTCATCCAGGCAGTAGGATCAGTCACCTTGTAAGTCACTGACATCACTAGGTCATCCAGGCAGCAGGATCAGTCACCTGGTAAGCCACTGACATCACTAAGTCATCCAGGCAGCAGGATCAGTCACCTGGTAAGTCACTGACATCACTAAGTCATCCAGGCAGCAGGATCATTCACCTGGTAAGTCAATGACATCAATAAGTCATCCATGCAGCAGGATCAGTACCTAGTAAGTCACTGACATCACTAAGTCATCCAGGCAGCAGGATCAGTCACCTGGTAAGTCACTGACATCACTAAGTCATCCAGGCAGCAGGATCAGCACTTGGTAAGTCACTGACATCACTAAGTCATCCAGGCAGCAGGATCAGTACCTGGTAAGTCACTGATATCACTAAGTCATCCAGGCCGCAGGATCAGTACCTGGTAAGTCACTGACATCAATAAGTCATCCAGGCAGCAGGATCAGTACCTGGTAAGTCACTGACATCATTAAGTCATCCAGGCAGCAGGATCAGTCACCTGGTAAGTCACTGACATCAATAAGTCATCCATGCAGCAGGATCAGTCACCTGGTAAGTCACTGACATCACTAAGTCATCCAGGCAGTAGGATCAGTCACCTTGTAAGTCACTGACATCACTAGGTCATCCAGGCAGCAGGATCAGTACCTGGTAAGTCACTGACATCACTAAGTCATCCAGGCAGCAGGATCAGTACCTGGTAAGTCACTGACATCATTAAGTCATCCAGGCAGCAGGATCAGTCACCTGGTAAGTCACTGACATCAATAAGTCATCCAGGCAGTAGGATCAGTCACCTTGTAAGTCACTGACATCACTAGGTCATCCAGGCAGCAGGATCAGTACCTGGTAAGTCACTGACATCACTAAGTCATCCAGGCAGCAGGATCAGTCACCTGGTAAGTCACTGACATCAGTAAGTCATCCAGGCAGCAGTCTCAGTAGTAGTACCAGTTCCTAGCAACCAGTTACCAGTAACCAGTGTACCAGTAGATGGCTCACTACCAACTGTTTGTGTGAATCACTGACTGTCTTACCAGGTGAGAAGATGGGTATAACGAACTTATTGTCCCATCGTATTCCACTTGAACCTGGTACTAGACCTATCTATATACCTGCGTACAGAATGCCTCATTCACAAGTTGCTGTCGCAGAAGAATTGATCAATCAAATGCTTGATGATAAGTCACTGACATCACTAAGTCATCCAGGCAGTAGGATCAGTCACCTGGTAAGTCACTGACATCACTAGGTCATCCAGGCAGCAGGATCAGTACCTAGTAAGTCGCTGACATCACTAAGTCTTCCAGGCAGCAGGATCAGCCACCTGGTAAGTCACTGACATCACTAAGTCATCCAGGCAGCAGGAACAGCACCTGGTAAGTCACTGACATCACTAAGTCATCCAGGCAGCAGGATCAGTACCTGGTAAGTCACTGATATCACTAAGTCATCCAGGCAGCAGGATTAGTACCTGGTAAGTCACTGACATCAATAAGTCATCCAGGCAGCAGGATCAGTACCTGGTAAATCACTGACATCATTAAGTCATCCAGGCAGCAGGATCAGTCACCTGGTAAGTCACTGACATCACTAAGTCATCCAGGCAGCAGGATCAGTCACCTGGTAAGTCACTGACATCAATAAGTCATCCATGAAGCAGGATCAGTCACCTGGTAAGTCACTGACATCACTAAGTCATCCAGGCAGCAGGATCAGTACCTGGTAAGTCAGACATCACTAAGTTATCCAGGCAGCAGGATCAGTACCTGGTAAGTCAGACATCACTAAGTTATCCAGGCAGCAGGATCAGTCACCTGGTAAGTCACTGACATCACTAAGTCATCCAGGCAGCAGGATCAGTCACCTAGTAAATCACTGACATCACTAGTCATCCAGGCAGCAGGATCAGTACCTTTTTAAGACACTAACATCACTAAGTCATCCAGGCAGCAGGATCAGTCACCGACATCACTAAGTCATCCAGGCAGCAGGATCAGTACCTGGTAAGTCACTGACATCAATAAGTCATCCAGGCAGCAGGATCAGTACCTGGTAAGTCATTGACATCACTAAGTCATCCAGGCAGCAGGATCAGTCACCTGGTAAGTCACTGACATCACTAAGTCATCCAGGCAGCAGGATCACTCACCTGGTAAGTCACTGACATCACTAAGTCATCCAGGCAGCAGGATCAGTACCTGGTAAGTCACTGACATCACTAAGTCATCCAGGCAGCAGGATCAGTACCTGGTAAGTCACTGACATCACTAAGTCATCCAGGCAGCAGGATCAGTCACCTGGTAAGTCACTGACATCACTAAGTCATCCAGGCAGTAGGATCAATCACCTGGTAAGTCACTGACATCACTAAGTCATCCAGGCAGCAGGATCAGTACCTGGTAAGTCACTGACATCACTAAGTCATCTAGGCAGCAGGATCAGTACCTGGTAAGTCACTGACATCACTAAGTCATCCAGGCAGCAGGATCAGTACCTGGTAAGTCACTGACATCACTAAGTCATCCAGGCAGCAGGATCAGTACCTGGTAAGTCACTGACATCACTAAGTCATCCAGGCAGCAGGATCAGTACCTGGTAAGTCACTGACATCACTAAGTCATCCAGGCAGCAGGATCAGTCACCTGGTAAGTCACTGACATCACTAAGTCATCCAGGCAGCTGGATCAGTACCTGGTAAGTCATAACTACAGGTTATTTAACAACATAAGTTGTTTGATCAGTTAACTCGTCTCCAGTAAGTTGGTAGTTGATCAATATTTTAGTTATTTACGCAGCATTTATCACATTCTGGCAATAAATAATAATATTCCTGGGTCCTGACTTACCTCGCAAATATAGTAGAGTGGTAGTTACTCCAGAGTTTGTTATAGTGAGAATAATTGATCAAAATATACAATAACTGTCTAAGTGTTGTATTGTTGTTGAGGATTTTGAGGGTGACTGAAGCTTGTGACTTATTGAACCCTTGTTCCAGGTTATTGAACCCTGGTTTCAGGTTACTGGGGTAGAAATTGTGCCCAAATCTCTTCGAGAGTTGGTAAGAGAACAAGAGTTCGTGTCGAGAATATAACTTGGGACAAAAAGTTCCCAAATAGGTCAGGTGAACTCCAAATCTAAACACTTGTAGAGCCAGACCCCACTGGAAATAAGTCACTCTCTCTGACTTTTTTGGGGTATCCTAGGCTCTTTATGCATATGCTGCTATGTATGATAATCCGTGTAACTGTATTTGTGTATGCCTGAATAAACTTATTTCATACTTCAGGGCCAGGCGCTATGAATCGACCCCTTCAACTACAAATAGGTGAGTGCACTGAGACAGCAACAGGCTTCTTTGAGGCTTTTGAAATCTGCAGAACACGCAAAAAAAAAAAAAATGAGCTGAAATATTGCGCAGACAAACTGCCAAGTGAGTAGTATTTCTGAGAAAGCAGAACAAGGTTCGTAGGTTAACTAGATGTATTTCTAGGAAGGTATCACCATGTTGTAATAACCCCAGCTCGTTCATTACCTTTGTAACTAGTTCAGCTATCATAACTTTGGGGCCCAGTCCCTGGACCCATTATGTACCTCTGTAATCTTTTGACTACCGCCCACAGGATAGGTATAGGGTGACTACCGCCCACAGGATGGGTATGGGGTGACTACCGCCCACAGGATGGGTATGGGCTGCTTAATAAACATACTAAAATAACTCGTGGCTCAGTTAATAGCGTCCACAGCTCATTGAAGGACTAGCGATCACTTTGACTTTTTTGGGTTACCCTAGGTAATCTACACATATTCTGCTATGTATGATAATTTATGTAACTGTATTTATTTATTTATTTTATTTTTATTAATACAGAATTTGGTTAACACAAGCCTATCTGATGTTATCCTGATGCCAAATGACTTCGAACAGGCGATAAATGACATGCCCATGCACTCTGCCCCAGGGCCAGACTCATGGAACTCCGTGTTCATCAAGAACTGCAAGAAGCCCCTATCACGAGCCTTTACCATCCTATGGAGGGAGAGCATGGACACGGGGGTCGTCCCTCAGTTACTAAAAACAACAGACATAGCCCCACTCCACAAAGGGGGCAGTAAAGCAACAGCAAAGAACTACAGACCGATAGCACTAACATCCCATATCATATAAATCTTTGAAAGGGTCCTAAGAAGCAAGATCACCACCCATCTAGAAACCCATCAATTACACAACCCAGGGCAACATGGGTTTAGAACAGGTCGCTTCTGTCTGTCTCAACTATTGGATCACTACCACAAGGTCCTAGATGCACTAGAAGACAAAAAGAATGCAGATGTAATATATACAGACTTTGCAAAAGCCTTCGACAAGTTTGACCATGGCGTAATAGCGCACAAAATGCGTGCTAAAGGAATAACAGGAAAAGTCGGTCGATGGATCTATAATTTCCTCACTAACAGAACACAGAGAGTAGTAGTCAACAGAGTAAAGTCCGAGGCAGGCACGGTGAAAAGCTCTGTTCCACAAGGCACAGTACTCGCTCCCATCTTGTTCCTCATCCTCATATCTGACATAGACAAGGATGTCAGCCACAGCACCGTGTCTTCCTTTGCAGATGACACCCGAATCTGCATGACAGTGTCTTCCATTGCAGACACTGCAAGGCTCCAGGCTGACATCAACCAAATCTTTCAGTGGGCTGCAGAAAACAATATGAAGTTCAACGATGAGAAATTTCAATTACTCAGATATGGTAAACACGAGGAAATTAAATCTTCATCAGAGTACAAAACAAATTCTGGCCACAAAATAGAGCGAAACACCAACGTCAAAGACCTGGGAGTGATCATGTCGGAGGATCTCACCTTCAAGGACCATAACATTGTATCGATTGCATCTGCTAGAAAAATGACAGGATGGATAATGAGAACCTTCAAAACGAGGGATGCCAAGCCCATGATGACACTCTTCAGGTCACTTGTTCTATCTAGGCTGGAATATTGCTGCACACTAACATCACCTTTCAAGGCAGGTGAAATTGCTGACCTAGAAAATGTGCAGAGAACCTTCACGGCGAGCATAACGGAGATAAAACACCTCAATTACTGGGAGCGCTTGAGGTTCCTGAACCTGTATTCCCTGGAACGCAGGCGGGAGAGATACATGATTATATACACCTGGAAAATCCTAGAGGGAGTAGTACCGAACTTGCACACGAAAATCACTCACTACGAAAGCAAAAGACTTGGCAGACGATGCAACATCCCCCCAATGAAAAGCAGGGGTGTCACTAGCACGTTAAGAGACCATACAATAAGTGTCAGGGGTCCGAGACTGTTCAACTGCCTCCCAGCATACATAAGGGGGATTACCAACAGACCCCTGGCAGTCTTCAAGCTGGCACTGGACAAGCACCTAAAGTCGGTTCCTGATCAGCCGGGCTGAGGCTCGTACGTTGGTTTGCGTGCAGCCAGCAGTAACAGCCTGGTTGATCAAGCTCTGATCCACCAGTAGGCCTGGTCACAGACCGGGCCGCGGGGGCGTTGACCCCTGGAACTCTCTCCAGGTAAACTCCAGGTAAACATAGGCTGATTCCCACTAAGTCAGGGTGGTCTGAAAATGAAAAACTTTCATCTTCATTCACTCCATCACTGTCTTGCCAGAGGGGCGCTTTATGCTAGAGTTTTAAAACTGCAACATTAACACCCCTCCTTCAGAGTGCAGACACTGTACTTTTCATCTCCAGGATTCAAGTCCGGCCTGCCGGTTTCCATGAATCCCTTCATAAATGTTACTTTGCTCACACTCCAACAGCACGTCAAGTATTAAAAACCATTTGTCTCCATTTACTCCTGTTAAATACGCTCACGCATGCTTGCTGGAAGTCCAAGCCCCTCACACACAAAACCTCCTTTACCCCCTCCCTCCAACCTTTCCTCGACCGACCCCTACCCCTCCTTTCCTCCACTACAGATTTATACACTCACGAAGTCATTCCGTTTCGTTCCATTCTCTCTACATGTCTGAACCACTTCAGCAACCCTTTCTTAGCCCTCTGGATAATAGTTTTGGTAATCCCGCACCTCCTTCTAATTTCCAAACTATGGATTCTCTGCATTATATTCACACCACACATTGCCCTCAGACATGACATCTCCACTGCCTCCAGCCTTCTCTTCATTGCAACATTCACCACCCATGTTTCACACCCATACAAGAGTGTTGGTACAACTATACTCTCATACTTTCCCCTCTTTGCTTCCACGGACAAAGTTCTTTGTTTCCACAGACTTCTAAGTGCACCGCTCACCCTTTTCCCCTCATCAATTCTATGATCCACTTCATCCTTCATAGACCCATCTGCTGACACGTCCACTCCTAAATATCTGAATACATTCACTTCCTCCATAATCTCTCCCTCTAATCTGATATCCAATCTTTCACTGCCTAATCTTTTTGTTATCCACGTCACCTTACTCATTCCTATATTCACTTTTAATTTTCTTCTTTTGCATACCATACCAAATTCATTCATCAACCTCTAGAACTTCTCTTCAGAATCTCCCAGAAGCACAGTGTCATCAACAAAGAGCAACTGTGACAATTCCCACTTTGTGTTAATTTCTTTATCTTTTAACTCCACGCCTCTCGCCGAGATCCTCGCATTCACTTCTTTTACAACCCCATCTATAAATATATTGAACAACCACGGTGACATCACACATCCTTGTCTAAGGCCTACGTTTACTGGGAAATAATCTCCCCCTTTCCTACAAACTCTAACCTGAACCTCACATCCTCCTAAAAACTCTTCACTGCTTTCAGTAACCTACCTCCTACTCCATACACCTGCAACATCTGCCACATTGCCCCCCTATCCACCCTGCCATACTCCTTTTCCAAATCCATAATTGCCACAAAAACCTCTTTACCCTTATCTAAATACTGTTCACCTATATGCTTTACTGTAAACAATTACTCTACACACCCCCTACCTTTCTTAAAACCTCCTTGTTCATCTGCTATCCTACTCTCCGTCTTACTCTTAATTCTTTCAATAATGGCTACCATACACTTTACCAGGTATACTCAACAGACTTATTCCCCTATAATTTTTCCACTCTCTCTTGTCCCCTTTGCCTTTATACAAAGGAACAATGCGTGTTCTCTACCAATCCCTAGTTACCTTACCCTTTTCCATACATTTATTAAATAAAAGCACCAACCATTCCAAAACTATATCCCCACCTGCTTTTAACATTTCTATCTTTATCCCATCAATCCCAGCTGCCTTACCCCCCTTTCATTCTACCCACTGCCTCACGAACTTCCCCCACACTCACAACTGACTCTTCCTCACTCCTACAAGATGTTATTCCTCCTTGCCCTATACACAAAATCACAGCTTCCCTATCTTCATCAACATTTAACAATTCCTCAAAATATTCCTTCCATCTTCCCGATGCCCTTAATTCTCCATTTAATAACTCTCCTCTCCTATTTTTAACTGACAAATTCATTTGTTCCCTAGGATTCCTCAACTTATTAATCTCACTCCAAAACTTTTACTTATTTTCAACAAAATTTGTTGATAACATCTCACCCACTCTCTCACTTGCTCTCTTTTTACATTGCTTCACCACTCTCTTAACCTCTCTTATTCTCTTCATACACTCTTCCCTCCTTGCATCACTTCTATTTTGTAAAAACCTCTCATATGCTAACATTTTCTCCCTTACTATTCTCTTTACATCATTATTCCACCAATCGCTCCTCTTCCCTCCCACGCCCACTTTCCTGTAACCACAAACTTTAACACTACATTCTTAAACCTACCCCATACATCTTTGACCCCATTACCTATACATGTACTCTCACTAGCCCGTCTATCCTCCAATAGTTGTTTATATCTTGTAAAGTAAAAGGACACAAGTGCAACTAATGTGATATTTTATTGTGGCAACGTTTCGCTCTCCAGGAGCTTTGTCAAGCCGTTGCAAACAGTACATGGACACAGAGGGTATATATAGGCTCAGAGTGAGGTGCAATACTAGTGGTAGTAGTAGTAGTAGTAGTAGTAGTAGTAGTAGTGGCAAAAGCCTTCGACAAGTGTGACCATGGCGTAATAGCGCACAAAATGCGTGCTAAAGGAATAACAGGAAAAGTCGGTCGATGGAATTTCCTGACTAACAGAACACAGAGAGTAGTAGTCAACAGAGTAAAGTCCGAGGCAGCTACGGTGAAAAGTTCTGTTCCACAAGGCACAGTACTCGCTCCCATCTTGTTCCTCATCCTCATATCTGACATAGACAAGGATGTCAGCCACAGCACCGTGTCTTCCTTTGCAGATGACACCCGAATCTGCATGACAGTGTCTTCCATTGCAGACACTGCAAGGCTCCAGGCGGACATCAACCAAATCTTTCAGTGGGCTGCAGAAAACAATGTGAAGTTCAACGATGAGAAATTTCAATTACTCAGATATGGTAAACACGAGGAAATTAAATCTTCATCAGAGTACAAAACAAATTCTGGCCACAAAATAGAGCGAAACACCAACGTCAAAGACCTGGGAGTGATCATATCGGAGGATCTCACCTTCAAGGACCATAACATTGTATCAATCGCATCTGCTAGAAAAATGACAGGATGGATAATGAGAACCTTCAAAACTAGGGATGCCAAGCCCATGATGACACTCTTCAGGTCACTTGTTTTATCTAGGCTGGAATATTGCTGCACACTAACAGCACCTTTCAAGGCAGGTGAAATTGCTGACCTAGAAAATGTACAGAGAACCTTCACGGTGCGCATAACGGAGATAAAACACCTCAATTACTGGGAGCGCTTGAGGTTCCTAAACCTGTATTCCCTGGAACGCAGGCGGGAGAGATACATGATTATATACACCTGGAAAATCCTAGAGGGACTAGTACCGAACTTGCACACGAAAATCACTCAATACGAAAGCAAAAGACTTGGCAGACGATGCAACATCCCCCCAATGAAAAGCAGGGGTGTCACTAGCACGTTAAGAGACCATACAATAAGTGTCAGGGGTCCGAGACTGTTCAACTGCCTCCCAGCATACATAAGGGGGATTACCAACAGACCCCTGGCAGTCTTCAAGCTGGCACTGGACAAGCACCTAAAGTCGGTTCCTGATCAGCCGGGCTGTGGCTCGCACGTTGGTTTGCGTGCAGCCAGCAGTAACAGCCTGGTTGATCAAGCTCTGATCCACCAGTAGGCCTGGTCACAGACCGGGCCGCGGGGGCGTTGACCCCCGGAACTCTCTCCAGGTAAACTCCAGTAGTAACTGCCTTTTCTTTTAGTTTGTAAACCTTCGCGTCTCTCTTACTTGCTGCTTCTATTTTCCTTGTATCCCATCTACCTTTTATTCTCAGTGTAGCTACAACTAAAAAGTGATCTGATATATCTGTGGCCCCTCTATAGACATGTACATCCTGAAGTCTACTCAACAGTCTTTTATCTACCAATACATAGTCCAACAAACTACTGTCATTACAGTGTGACTTTGTAAATGGTCCAGGTCGGACCGAAACGTCGTCGTAAGCTCCTCTCTTCTATGTGTGGGTTATTTGTGTATTGTTCGAGTCACGGTATTGTGCCTTTTTTTTTATTTACTGCCATTACACCCTACATCTTATCTTGTATACTTATTTATCCTCATTTTCTTAAAATACATATTACCTATAACTAAACCCCTTTCTATACAAAGTTCAATCTCAGCTGGGATACTAACAGGCACTAGCGTGCCTCGTTGTGCTCCGGGTTTTTCGTGTTTTCACGGTCGCTCTTACGTGCTAGAACTTTAATTTGTGTCATCAATCCTATACGATACATCCCTCTAGCGCCTGGAACAAATCTTGGGCGGAAAACATTATATACTGAGTCAAAAAAGGAGAATTAGTGTGCACTAGCAGAGTTTACTGCCAGAGGGGAATCATAGGCCTGTCCCGTGTGGAAAAAAAAATAATAATTGAACTTTTCATGTCAGAGGAAAGAAAGTCTCCCTGATAACATTGAGTATACATAGTGTATAGTGTATACTACAGTGGCTCCCTAGTATATTGATGATAAAGGCTAAAGTGTCATTTGAAAACAGGTGAATTTGTAAATGAAGTGATAAGCCTATAGAGGCAGGTGCCAGAAGTCGCCAGAACTTACCACAGGTCAGCTGTTTTTTAATAATCTTCCTGGCTTGCCAGTGTACTCGCATATAATCTAGTGATACCAGTGATTAGCAGAATACAGTGTTGTAGTAGCAACTAACCAGTATTATAATGGTACTTAGTGGAGTGGAGTGACTTTCATTAGTTTCTTTTTCTTGAAATACGAGACGTTACTGTGAATTTCATATAACCTGTAGTTACCAGCAGTCGCAATATACACAACGAGAAGCAATTATTACTACAGAAAAAGCGTCCTTCCTCCAAAATTTGCACCAGTCAACTATAGTGATAATATAGCATTTATTGTGGTGGAGACGGAAAAAAGAAAAAAAAAAAAAAAAAAAAGAGAAAAGCCAGATACAGCGATTGATAAACAAGGAGGTGACCGTTCGTCATTGTAGGAGCTGCCAGATATCACCGGCTCTTCAACACGCAAGTTATACTTTTGTATCAGTCAAATCACATATTACTCGGGTAGATAATTTCCAGTAGATCCTTCATGTGTTAGCTCAAATCACCGACCAGTATGTTTTAAATAAGTGACCCACTGATCAGAGCAGATCGACTGGCCCGAACCCTTGCCTGGTCCGAACCCTTGACTGGTCCGAACCCGGGACTGGTTTCAAACAGTTTCGTTGGACAATAAAGCAGACTGTAAACGGATGGGGTTGTAGGCGCCCTATAAACACAAACATTAAAAATCAGGAACGTGACGGTAAGCTGTCCAATATACAAAAAGAGTTAGAAACAGAAATACAAATAGCTAGAGCTTCATTTAAGGTTATTAATAGAATTTTCAAGAGGTTGCTAGTAGAATTGCAGTAAATCAACCATTCAAATCATTATGAAGCCCTGTGTAGTCTGTGGTCAGTCAAACAAACGGGCTTCCACATGGATAAATTGTCATTTTTGTGGAAATTGGTGTCACGCCCCTTGTGCAGATATCCCAGAACTAGCTACAAGCAGTATTAAAACAGAGAAGTGTTTTTGGGTATGCTCAAATGAGGAAAAACTGTGGACTAAAATCACAAGGGTATTAAAAGAGGACAACATCAAAGCTGCTTTCATAGAAAACCTGGAAGCTTTCTACAACAGATGGGAACATAAAATGTCTGGGCTGAATGGTACTGCCCTTGATACTGGCCATGTAGTCATAAACTGTAAGGCTGGAGGTGATGTCCTGGTAGTCAGTAAATGTGGGGCTGATAGTGCTGTCCTGGGAGACAGTAATGGTGAAGCTGGAGGTGCTGTCCTGGGAGACAGTAATGGTGAAGCTGGAGGTGCTGTCCTGGGAGACAGTAATGGTGAAGCTGGAGGTGTCCTGGGAGACAGTAATGGTGAAGCTGGAGGTGCTGTCCTGGGAGACAGAAATGGTGAAGCTGGAGATACTGTCCTGGGAGACAGAAATGGTGAAGCTGGAGGTGCTGTCCTGGGAGACAGAAATGGTGAAGCTGGAGATACTGTCCTGGGAGACAGTAATGGTGAAGCTGGAGGTGCTGTCCTGGGAGACAGAAATGGTGAAGCTGGAGATACTGTCCTGGGAGACAGAAATGGTGAAGCTGGAGATATTGTCCAGGGAGTCGGGAATTATACGCAGGAAGGAATACATATAAATGACCTCATAGGGGACAGGAGCCATAGTAGGGAAACAAGTGTAGTCAAAGATAAGATAAAACCAATATTGCAAACTAGAAATACCGCAGGAAATAGCAAACAAGAGGACTCCAATAGCAATAGTGAAGATAAATTACCAAAAACAACTGGTGGGAGCTCCATTGTTGGTGCTAGGGAGGATAGAAGTAAGACAGGGAAACATGCACCAACAGGGAATACAGTCACAGAAACCCAAGGCAAGCGGAAACCAAGCCTGTGCACATACTATGCACTTGGTATCTGCTGGCATGGGAAATCTGGAAAAACAGATGGGACATGCAACTATGACCACCCTAGAAAATGCCATGCCCATATGAAAACAGGAAAATGCAAACTCCCTTCCTGTAAGCTTTTTCACCCTGAAATGTGTACCTCTTCAGTACAGGAAAGACTGTGCTATAACTTAAATTGCCAGGCATACCATCTAAAGGGGACAAAAAGATACAAAACATCCAGGCCAGGGGAAAACCTGGGTAGCCACAGCCACTCAAGAGGGAGAGGTTTTTTAGTGCCAGGAAGGAAAAAAAACTGGCAGGAAATGGCAGAAATCGTACACCAAATCCAGTCATTCCTGGAGTGGAACCACAGTCGATGGCCTCCACTCCAAACCAACAGATACAGATACTAATGCCGGAAAAAAAATCCCCCCCCAGTACCAACAATACCACCAGTCCGATAACATTCTTCTTTGCAAATATACAGGGTCTAAAGCCAGCTACAAACAACAAAATACCTTTCATCCGTGGACTGCTTGCAGAGGCAAAGGCAATGTTCGCGGCTTTCACTGAGACCCACATAAAGGATCACTTGGACAACGAAGTATGGATCCCAGGTTACAACCTATGCAGATGTGACAGAGTGAACAGGCAAAAGGGGGGGGTTGGCCTGTACATTGCAGAGTCACTTGTTTGCACAGAACTGCTTAATGCCTCAAATGACGTAGTGGAAGTTTTAGCAGTAAAGGTCGAGAACCAAAACCTAGTCATTGTGGTAGTCTACAAGCCTCCGGATGCAACATCCCAGCAATTCCAGGAACAGCTGTTAAAAATTGACCACTGTCTGGAAAATCTTCCAGCTCCTGCACCCAACATCTTGCTCCTGGGGGATTTCAACTTAAGGCACCTAAAATGGAGGAATATAGCAAATAATATTGTTGCAGAAATAACACCAGGAGGCAGCTCTGATGAAAACTCACACTCACACGAGCTTTTAAATCTCTGCACAAAATTCAATTTAAACCAGCAAATAATAGAGCCTACAAGACTGGAGAATACACTAGACCTCATCTTCACTAACAATGATGATCTGATAAGAAATGTCACCATATCAAAAACAATATACTCAGATCACAACATAATTGAGGTTCAGACATGTATGCATGGAGCCCCAGACCGACAAAATGAGACTAGTCATGAGGGAGCATTCACCAAATTCAACTTCAATAACAAAAACATAAAGTGGGACCAAGTAAACCAAGTCCTAACCGATATAAGCTGGGAAGATATACTAAGCAACACAGACCCAAACTTATGCCTAGAACAGATTAACTCGGTGGCACTCGATGTATGCACAAGGCTTATTCCTCTAAGAAAAAGGAGGAGTAGATGTAAAATAGAAAGAGACAGGCGCTCCCTTTACAGGCGACGGAAAAGAATAACAGAGCGGCTAAAAGAGGTCAATATATCTGAAATGCGCAGGGAGACACTGGTCAGAGAAATAGCAAGCATCGAACTTAAGCTAAAAGAATCCTTTAGGAGTCAGGAATCGCGGGAAGAACTAAAAGCCATAAATGAAATCGAAAGAAACCCAAAGTATTTCTTCTCCTATGCCAAATCAAAATCGAGAACAACGTCCAGTATTGGGCCCCTACTTAAACAAGATGGGTCCTACACAGATGACAGCAAGGAAATGAGTGAGCTACTCAAGTCCCAATATGACTCAGTTTTTAGCAAGCCGCTAACCAGACTGAGAGTCGAAGATCAAAATTAATTTTTTATGAGAGAGCCACAAAATTTGATTAACACAAGCCTATCCGATGTTATCCTGACGCCAAATGACTTCGAACAGGCGATAAATGACATGGCCATGCACTCTGCCCCAGGGCCAGACTCATGGAACTCTGTGTTCATCAAGAACTGCAAGAAGCCCCTATCACGAGCCTTTTCCATCCTATGGAGAGGGAGCATGGACACGGAGGTCGTCCCTCAGTTACTAAAAACAACAGACATAGCCCCACTCCACAAAGGGGGCAGTAAAGCAACAGCAAAGAACTACAGACCAATAGCACTAACATCCCATATCATAAAAATCTTTGAAAGGGTCCTAAGAAGCAAGATCACCACCCATCTAGAAACCCATCAGTTACACAACCCAGGGCAACATGGGTTTAGAACAGGTCGCTCCTGTCTGTCTCAACTACTGGATCACTACGACAAGGTCCTAAATGCACTGGAAGACAAAAGGAATGCAGATGTAATATATACAGACTTTGCAAAAGACTTCGACAAGTGTGACCATGGCGTAATAGCGCACAAAATGCGCGCTAAAGGAATAACAGGAAAAGTCGGTCGATGGATCTATAATTTCCTCACTAACAGAACACAGAGAGTAGTCGTCAACAGAGTAAAGTCCGAGGCTGCTACGGTGAAAAGCTCTGTTCCACAAGGCACAGTACTAGCTCCCATCTTGTTCCTCATCCTCATATCCGACATAGACAAGGATGTCAGCCACAGCACCGTGTCTTCCTTTGCAGATGACACCCGAATCTGCATGACAGTGTCTTCCATTGCAGACACTGCAAGGCTCCAGGCGGACATCAACCAAATCTTTCAGTGGGCTGCAGAAAACAATATGAAGTTCAACGATGAGAAATTTAAATTACTCAGATATGGTAAACATGAGGAAATTAAATCTTCATCAGAGTACAAAACAAATTCTGGCCACAAAATAGAGCGAAACACCAACGTCAAAGACCTGGGAGTGATTATGTCGGAGGATCTCACCTTCAAGGACCATAACATTGTATCAATCGCATCTGCTAGAAAAATGACAGGATGGATAATGAGAACCTTCAAAACTAGGGAGGCCAAGCCCATGATGACACTCTTCAGGTCACTTGTTCTATCTAGGCTGGAATATTGCTGCACTCTAACAGCACCTTTCAAGGCAGGTGAAATTGCCGACCTAGAAAATGTACAGAGAACTTTCACGGCGCGCATAACGGAGATAAAACACCTCAATTACTGGGAGCGCTTGAGGTTTCTAAACCTGTATTCCCTGGAACGCAGGAGGGAGAGATACATGATTATATACACCTGGAAAATCCTAGAGGGACTAGTACCGAACTTGCACACGAAAATCACTCACTACGAAAGCAAAAGACTTGGCAGACGATGCACCATCCCCCCAATGAAAAGCAGGGGTGTCACTAGCACGTTAAGAGACCATACAATAAGTGTCAGGGGCCTGAGACTGTTCAACTGCCTCCCAGCACACATAAGGGGGATTACCAACAGACCCCTGGCAGTCTTCAAGCTGGCACTGGACAAGCACCTAAAGTCAGTTCCTGATCAGCCGGGCTGTGGCTCGTACGTTGGTTTGCGTGCAGCCAGCAGCAACAGCCTGGTTGATCAGGCGCTGATCCACCAGGAGGCCTGGTCACAGACCAGGCCGCGGGGGCGTTGACCCCCGAAACTCTCTCCAGGTAAACTCCAGGATTTGTTATTTGACTTAGCTTCCTTTGGTTAGGTAGGATGTAACATATGTGCTCAGTTCAAGTCTTGATTGTCTAACTACTGTAATTATCGCTTGTGGCTCGCTAGACTGCTGGCTTCTGTTTCTGAGCTGCAGCGACCCACAGTGCTATCACGTGATCGAGGGGGGTGTCCTCACCTCGCCTGAAGTATTCAGTCTGGTCTAGACTCACTTGGTGGTTGGACGTATTCTTGACAAGAAGAGCCTAAGTGTACCTTATTGGCTCTTGTTGGAAGATCGTCTCTTGTCTCATTATTGTTAGTTCTGGAGACTGTTCACAGAACATTGTATAGACTTAGTGTTTTTCGACGTTGTACTGAGGTTGTGTGTCGCATAGACACTGAGCAACTCAGGTCCTGAGCTGTAGTTTCTGACCTAATTTGTACTGGTATCTGTGAATTATCACAGTCGGGGATTTTCTTATGCTGAACTTAGATTCAGTATTATGGGAGTTTTGTGACTTTTGTGGAGGATCTGCTGATGGTCCCTACTAGCTGTCGTTATATTATCTCCTTGTTCCTGATTTTGTGTCGCAGTTGCTTGTTATATTGTTGTTCGGCTTATCAGTCTTTTTATTGTTCAAGCAAACTATTCTGACTGCCAGTTGGTAAAGAAGTTAGTTTATTTGAGGACTTTGTCAGTCACTTGTTTAAGTCTAGTCGAGTCATGAGACATAGCGAACTACTTAGAGCACTTACGCACATACACACAAAATTACTTGTACATATTTGTAATATCTTATTAAATGTTAATGTACCAGACGGTACTTAATAATTATAAATGTGATTTGTGCTTTCAGCACAATAATACTGTAAACGAGAGAAGTGATATTATTTTAATTACTGTGAATAATTTAATTTGATATACGCCTAGACAACTTAATGACTAATAAATTTATTAAATTTTAATTTCTCTAGTTAGTAGCCTACCAGTTGTAATCCTGAAGCACTATTGAATCATACTGAATTTTAATGGATAATTGGACAAGAATACTGACTAATTGTTACGAAAACCCAGTAACAGGCTGGATGCTAGAAGGGCAGTCCTTTCTAGTATTCACTGGAGATCTCTAAGCTTTTAGAATGGCGTTTTTTGTAACAGTCCTGCAATGCCTCCCCAGTCCTGCCTGTCACGTCTCAGTGGTCTGCACTGCCTCCCCAGTCCTGCCTGTCACGTCTCAGTGGTCTGCACTGCCTCCCGAGTCTTGTCTGTCATGTCTCAGTGGTCCTGCACTGCCTCCCGAGTCCTGTCTGTCTCGTCTCCGTGGTCTGCGCTGCCTCCCCAGTCCTGCCTGTCACGTCTCAGTGGTCCTGCACTGCCTCCCCAGTCCTACCTGTCACGTCTCTGTGGTCTGCACTGCCTCCCCAGTCCTACCTGTCACGTCTCAGTGGTCTGCACTGCCTCCCCAGTCTTGCCTGTCACGTCTCAGTGGTCTGCACTGCCTCCCCAGTCCTGTCTGTCACGTCTCAGTGGTCCTGCATTGCCTCCCAAGTCCTACCTGTCACGTCTCAGTGGTCTGCACTGCCTCCCCAGTCCTGCCTGTCACGTCTCAGTGGTCCTGCACTGCCTCCCCAGTCCTGCCTGTCACGTCTCAGTGGTCTGCACTGCCTCCCCAGTCCTACTTGTCACGTCTCAGTGTCTGCACTGTCTCCCCAGTCCTACTTGTCACGTCTCAGTGTCTGCACTGTCTCCCCAGTCCTACCTGTCACGTCTCAGTGGTCTGTACTGCCTCCCCAGTCCTGCCTATTACGTCTCAGTGGTCTGCAGTGCCTCCCCAGTCCTGCCTGTTACGTCTTAGTGGTCTGCACTGCCTCCCCAGTCCTACCTGTCACGTCTCAGTGGTCTGCACTGTCTCCCCAGTCCTACCTGTCACGTCTCAGTGGTCTGCACTGCCTCCCCAGTCCTACCTGTCACGTCTCAGTGGTCTGCACTGCCTCCCCAGTCCTGCCTGTCACGTGTCAGTTGTCTGCACTGCCTCCCCAGTCCTACCTGTCACGTCTCAGTGGTCCGCACTGCCTCCCCAGTCCTGCCTGTCACGTCTCAGTGGTCTGCACTGCCTCCTCAGTCCTTCCAGTCACGTCTCAGTGGTCTGCACTGCCTCCCCAGTCCTACCTCTCACGTCTCAGTGGTCCTGCACTGCCTCCCCAGTCCTACCTGTCACGTCTCAGTGGTCCGCACTGCCTCCCCAGTCCTGCCTGTCACGTCTCAGTGGTCTGCACTGCCTCCCCAGTCCTACCTCTCACGTCTCCGTGGTCTGCACTAGAGATGTATCGGATGTGAAAATTTAGATATCAGCGGATGCGGATGTGTATGAGGATTTCTTACTAATTTTGTGGATGCGGATGCATATACGGATGTCTGTTTACAATAAAACTCGGATACGGATGTAAGAAATTGTGCGGAAGTTCCGAGGATGTGGATGCTGAGTCACGATACATCTCTAGTCAGTACAAACTTTTCCCATACGATTACACCTGACAAGCGTGATGCTGCAACTAGCAAGAAAAACTTTAAGTGCTCAAGTCTTTGTGTTAAGAATAAGATCAACATATTAAATAAGCCTGGTCTCAGACCGGGCCGTGGGGGGCGTTGGCCCCTGAAACCCTCTCCAGGTAAGCTTAGTAGTAGTGCACGTTGGGTGAAGGCAAGAGCTTATGGATTGAATCATCAGTTTGTTTAGTCATAAGGAATAAGGCAAATATATGGGTTTGTGTAAGGAATAACCCAGGTTGTCACCTGGTGAGGAGAATGATACATAGATCACAAAAGGTAAATAAGACAGAGAAGTTGAGTGAACTGAACCAAAAAACAAAGGTGCACTAATTAATTGCATCTTAATCAGGGAAAAAAGCTTCAGAGTTGTCTTGCACAGTGTGATGAGGAAGACACAACTGAGCCAGACTGTGTTTAACACCGATGTTAAGTGTTCTGGTGAAATTATTATAGTTGATTACACAGGAACAAGTAATTTTCCTGAAGAATTTCAGTAAATTATTTTTGCTGATTACTAGGAGCCAGAGCAAGTGTTTAATGCTGATGAAAAAAGTCTTTCTCGGGAGAAAATGTCAATGAGAACTTACCTCAGTCAGTAAGAGAAAAGTGCAGAGGGATTCCAAGATTGAGGTAATGTGTTACGACCGTCGCCTCTAGACCAGTTTGTTGTAATGAATCTCCTAACAAATTCGCAAAAAGAACAGGATTATTTCGTCTAAGAGTCATCATACACAGGGTTCACTCGTCTAAGGGTCATCATATACAGGGTTCACACTTCTAAGGGTCATCATACACAGGGTTCACTCGTCTAAGGGTCATCATACACCGGATTCACTCGTCTAAGGGTCATCATACACAGGGTTCACTCGTCTAAGGGTCATCATACACAAGGTTCACTCGTCTAAGGGTCATCATACACAGGGTTCACTCTTCTAAGGGTCATCATACACTGGGTTCACTCGTCTAAGGGTCATCATACACCGGGTTCACACCGGGTTCACTCGTCTAAGGGTCATACACAGGGTTCAGTCTTCTAAGGGTCATCATACACAGGGTTCACTTGTCTAAGGGTCATAATACACAGGGTTCACTCGTCTAAGGGTCATCATACACAGGGTTCACTCGTCCAAGGGTCATCATACACAGGGTTCACTCGCCCAAGGGTCATCATACACAGGGTTCACTTGTCTAAGGGTCATCATACACAGGGTTCACTTGTCTAAGGGTCATCATACACAGGGTTCACTTGTCTAAGGGTCATCATACACAGGGTTCACTTGTCTAAGGGTCATAATACACAGGGTTCACTTGTCTAAGGGTCATCATGTTGCAACCACTGAATGGGTTACAATGTATATGATGTATGTTATGTATATGTATATAATGTATATCATCTTTTCATATAATTTTATATTGCTTATATTTGCGATAATAGCTAAATCGTAAATATATTGCTTTATATTATTATTTGACTTAGTTACTTTTGTTAGGTAGGATGTAACATTTTATTATGTGCTCATAGTTCAAGTCTTGATTGTCTAACTACTGTAATTATCGCTGGTGGCTCGTTTCCCTGCCGGCTTCTCAGCGTTGCTGGGCAGCAACTGTCCACGGAGCTATCACGTGATAGAGGGGGGGGGTGTACTCACCTCACCTGAAGTATTCAGTCTGGTCCAGACTCGCTTGGTGGTTGGACGTATTCTAGACAAGACGAGCCTAAATCTCCCTTATTGGAAGATCGTCTCTTTCTTATTATTGTTGTTAGTTCTGGAGACTCTGTTCACAGAACATTGTAAAGACTTAGTAATTTTCGACGTTGTACTGAGGTTGTGTGTCGCATAGACACTCTGAGCAACTCAGGTCCTGAGCTGTAGCGTCTGACCTAATTTGTACTGGTATCTGTGTACTGTCACAGTCGGGGATTTTCTTATGCTGAACTTAGATTCAGTAGTATGGGAGTTTTGTGACTTTTGTGGAGGATCTGCAGATGGTCCCTACTAGCTGTCGTTATATTATCCCCTTGTTCCTGATTCTGTGTCACGTTTGCTTGTTATATTGCTATTGAGCTTAACAGTTGTTTTATTGTTCAAGCAGACTGTTCTGACTGCCAGTTGGTCAAGAAGTTAGTTTGTTTGAGGACTTTGTCAGTCACTTGTTTAAGTCTAGTCGAGTCGTGAGACATAGTGAACTACTTAGAACACTTACACACATACATACAAACTTATTTGTATATTGTATTATTAAATGTTAATGTACCAGACGGTACTTAAGAATTATAAATGTGATATGTGCCTACAGCACAATACTACTGTACACGAGAGAAGTGATTATTCTTATTTTGTTGATATTGATTTAATTTAATTTGATATACGCCTAGACAACTTAATTATTAATAAATTTATTAAATTTTAATTTCTCTAGTTAGTAGCCTACCAGTTGTAATCCTGAAGCACTAATAATTCTTATTGAATTCTAATGGATAATTGGACCAGGATACTGACTACTTGTTACGAAAACCCAGTAACAGGCTAGATGCTAGAAAAGCAGTCATTTCTAGTATTCACTGGAGATCTCTAAGCTTTTTAGAATCGCGTTTTTTGTAACAATCATACACAGGGTTCACTTGTTTAAGGGTCATCATACACAGGGTTCACTCGCCCAAGGGTCATCATACACAGGGTTCACTTGTCTAAGGGTCATAATACACAGGGTTCACTTGTCTAAGGGTCACAATACACAGGGTTCACTCGCCCAAGGGTCATCATACACAGGGTTCACTTGTCTAAGGGTCATCATACACAGGGTTCACTTGTCTAAGGGTCATCATGCACAGGGTTCACTTGTCTAAGGGTCATCATACACAGGGTTCACTTGTCTAAGGGTCATCATACACAGGGTTCACTTGTCTAAGGGTCATAATACACAGGGTTCACTTGTCTAAGGTCATAATACACAGGGTTCACTTGTCTAAGGGTCATAATACACAGGGTTCACTCGCCCAAGGGTCATCATACACAGGGTTCACTTGTCTAATGGTCATCATACACAGGGTTCACTTGTCTAAGGGTCATCATACACAGAGTTCACTTGTCTAAGGGTCATCATATACAGGGTTCACTTGTCTAAGGGTCATCATACATAGGGTTCACTAGTCTAAGGGTCATCATACATAGGGTTCACTTATCTAAGGGTCATAATACACAGGGTTCACTTGTCTAAAGGTCATAATACACAGGGTTCACTTGTCTAAGGGTCATAATACACAGGGTTCACTCGCCCAAGGGTCATCATACACAGGGTTCACTTGTCTAAGGGTCATCATACACAGGGTTCACTTGTCTAAGGGTCATCATACACAGAGTTCACTTGTCTAAGGGTCATCATACATAGGGTTCACTTGTCTAAGGGTCATTGTACACAGGGTTCACTTGTCTAAGGGTAATCATACACAGGGTTCACTTGTCTAAGGGTCATAATACACAAGGTTCACTTGTCTAAGGGTCATCATATACAGGGTTCACTTGTCTAAGGGTCATCATACACAGGGTTCACTTGTCTAAGGGTCATAATACACAGGGTTCACGTGTCTGAGGGTCATCATACATAGGGTTCACTTGTCTAAGGGTCATCATACACAGGGTTCACTTGTCTAAGGGTCATCATGCATAGGGTTCACTTGTCTAAGGGTAATCATACACAGGGTTCACTTGTGTAAGGGTAATCATACACAGGGTTCACTTGTCTAAGGGTCATAATACACAGGGTTCACGTGTCCAAGGGTCATCATACACAGGGTTCACTTGTCTAAGGGTCATAATACACAGGGTTCACGTGTCCAAGGGTCATCATACACAGGGTTCACTTGTCTAAGGGTCATAATACACAGGGTTCACGTGTCCAAGGGTCATCATACACAGGGTTCACTTGTCTAAGGGTCATCATACACAGGGTTCACTTGTCTAAGGGTCATAATACACAGGGTTCACGTGTCTAAGGGTCATCATACACAGGGTTCACTTGTCTAAGGGTCATAATACACAGGGTTCACTTGTCTAAGGGTCATCATACACAGGGTTCACTTGTCTAAGGGTCATAATACACAGGGTTCACGTGTCCAAGGGTCATCATACACAGGGTTCACTTGTCTAAGGGTCATAATACACAGGGTTCACTTGTCTAAGGGTCATCATACACAGGTTCACTTGTCTAAGGGTCATAATACACAGGGTTCACTTGTCTAAGGGTCATCATACACAGGTTCACTTGTCTAAGGGTCATAATGCAGAGGGTTCACTTGTCTAAGGGTCATCATACACAGGTTCACTTGTCTAAGGGTCATAATACACAGGGTTCACTTGTCTAAGGGTCATCATACACAGGGTTCACGTGTCTAAGGGTTATCATACACAGGGTTCACTTGTCTAAGGGTCATCATACACAGGGTTCACTTGTCTAAGGGTCATCATACACAGGGTTCACTTGTCTAAGGGTCATCATACACAGGGTTCACGTGTCTAAGGGTTATCATACACAGGGTTCACTTGTCTAAGGGTCATCATACACAGGGTTCACTTGTCTAAGGGTCATCATACACAGGGTTCACTTGTCTAAGGGTCATCATACACAGGGTTCACGTGTCTAAGGGTTATCATACACAGGGTTCACTTGTCTAAGGGTCATCATACACAGGGTTCACTTGTCTAAGGGTCATTATACACAGGGTTCACTTGTCTAAGGGTCATCATACACAGGGTTCACGTGTCCAAGGGTCATCATACACAGGGTTCACTTGTCTAAGGGTCATCATACACAGGGTTCACGTGTCCAAGGGTCATCATACACAGGGTTCACTTGTCTAAGGGTCATCATACACAGGGTTCACTCACTGATGTAAAGTAATCTTTTAGGTTTCTGTTTGTTATATTAACATTATTAATCACCACTTAAAGTTTTTATTATGAATTAAATAATTCAATCTTTAAAAGAGATCTTCTCATATCGTAATAACTTTGAGGGAAACACACATTATTAACCTTACTATCACATCAGTGTAATACGTTAAATATTTTTAAATGGCTCTTTATAGTTTCTAGACTCATTCTCAGTGAGTCAAATGATGTAGGTATATGTGCACACTCGCGTTTTACAAGTTTAAACGCCACACTGATACAAATAACAGAGTTCTTCCCTTTTCTAGACCAGAGTCTATTTACGGCGTTACTCTTACACTCGTTCACTTATCCTTATGTTTCTCAAGAGTTCCTCTGCCGCCGTCTTAGACCGAGATATACCCTTGTGAAGGACTTCCAAAATTCCTGGCAAAACTGGGGAAGCGTAGTGTGACTTAAAGCCAGAGTTTCCACTCGACCCTTCCTGGACCAGTGGAAGGTATGAGCTGAACAAGGTAAGGCTTCACCAGCCAACTTAACTCTAAGTAGGGGTTGAGTAGTTTAAACTGCCTGCTGGTGTAGTTTAAACTGCCTGTTGGTGTAGTTTAAACTGCCTGCTGGTGCGTAACCATGCCGCACCAGCAGTTTACAATATTTAAACATCCTACCTATGTACAAAGCTAAACAATTTATGGCCAGATAATATTATGAAGTCGAATAAATTCGTTTTAGCTAATAATGGAAATACTCCTGAATATAATATTAACTGGAAAAAAAGCCAAAATAACGTATATAAATATATAATTTCTTTCTTAAAATGAGCTAAGGTCGTAACACAATGCATCGGTTAACATTAAGAGTATACCCATGATAATTTACCGCTTCAAGAACCCTCAAGCTTTGAAAGGTGTAGGTAAAACCACCTTACTATTAATATGGAGGTCAAACCACTCAGCATAAATAACAGAAGAAGTATTTATTGACTGTTTTAAGTATTACATTCCTGAAGTCAGGTTTTACTTGACAAGCAACAGTCTTGCACTCAAGGTTCTCTTCACTCTTGATAAATCCTGCGCTCCTCCAGAAGGTTTGTTGGATGTGGACCGACATGTATAAGTTGTATTTTGATCTCTAAATGCCTCCTTAATACGTCCACTGGATCGTAGAGTTATTAACTAATTTAAAGTGTAAATACACTTGAAACGTGATTTGTAAACTTGTATCTTTAATGTTCGCTGACATAAACCTGGCAGTACCAAACTTTTGGCATAAACCGAACATTGCACAAGTAATCAGCTGTGTTGGAAATACATGGAGTGAAGTTTACCAATCTTACCAATCAACATTGAATGCAGCCTGGGGAAAGTTGTGGATTAGTGTGGTAAATACTCTCAGAGGTTATTCCTGACTTGAGAGTCAGGTGGCAAGGATTTTACCAGGTGATGGTTTTAAAGATATGCAGGAAGATGTGAATGAGCTCATAGAAGATGATGGTGAAGACGTAAGTCCAGAGGAATTGTTGGCAGAGCTCAGTGCACAGATAAAAGGGAGACGTTATTACTGAAGAAAACCTTGACAAATCTAGAAGCACTTCTGAAACAGTGTCTAGAGCAGCTGATGATGCATTACTATCAACTGTATAAAGTCCTACAGGGTTAAAATGACCAGAGATGCATTACAGAATTTCTCACTTCTTCAGTAAAGTCGATGACTTTACTGCAAGAGCCGCAACCATCCACTTCAGCCGCCCAGTGAGGCCACGATTTAAGTTAAGAAATGCTGCTTATATAACATTTGTAACCTTAACCAATGCATTAAAGATAATACATCACGACAACCAAATACAATTACATTCTCAGTTCAAGAACTTAATTACCATCATAATCGACGGTTTACTATATATATATATATATATATATATATATATATATATATATATATATATATATATATATATATATATATATATATATATATATATATATATATATATATATGTATATATATAAATATATATATATATATATATATATATATATATATATATATATATATATATATATATATATATATATATATATATATATATATATGGTTTAGAAAGACACGTAAGCAAACACTATGACATATTTATTAGAAAACGTTTCGGTCCTGGGACCTTGATCACTTCTAACATACAGAGGTAGAAAGGCATTATATATATAGGCGGAGAGTGACGTGTGACGCACGTGACCTGAGGAATGTCATAAGAACATAAGAATGGAGGAACACTGTAGAAGGCCTACTGGCCCATGCGAGGCAGGTCCTTATCAAAACAACCTCTACCTATGATGAGGACGGGTAGACGATGAAATCATGTGACTCCTGTGTTGTTGGGTTGGTGCTGCTTAAGTATCACGTATGCCAATGTTTTTGAAATTTTGTAGTTTCCAGTGTTGCGTTCTATAGTGTCGGTGACGGCGATTAGTGAGGCTTCTAGGCACCGTCGGCGTCTGAGGTCTGGTTCGGTGAGAACGAGTTGTGCCTCATTCCAGTTCATCAAATGTCCCGTGGAGTCTCTGTGGAGGACACAGGCGTACCTTACATCGTCTCTGTTAGAGGCATTTCGATGATCATTCAAGCGGACTGCAAGATCTCTGCCTGTCTCGCCTATATGGGACAGAACCCACAGGGGATAGTGTAGACGCCTGCTGTAGAAGTTAGAGGTGTGGGGCTGCGTTTCATAGTGAGGTCTTTGATAGATGATGTGTTTATGGTGGAAACGTTGATGTTACTCATAGCAAGTGCCCGGCGAGTATTCGTGGCAACATCACCACATGGGAGTACTATGAACTGCTTAGGGGGCTGTTCCATGGGCGGTTTGTTGAGAATAGCTTGTGCCTTAAGTCTGCAATCTCGGATGAAGAAAGATGGGAACTGAAGACGTGTAAAGGCTTGTGTTATGTAAGTGCATTCTTCTTCTAGAAAACAAGGGCTGGATATGCGAAGAGCTCTCAAGAAGCCAATGAGGACTCCTCTCTTAGTGCGGGTGTCTTGGTGTGAATAAAAGTGTATAAGATCGTCCTTGTTGGTAGGTTTTCTATACACTTTGAAGAGAAGTTTGTCACTGTCGGGAGATCTGCACAGTAGAACGTCGAGGAAAGGAAGTTTGCCATCATTTTCGAGAAGAAGAATGCACTTGCATAACACAAGCCTTTACACGTCTTCAGTTCCCATCTTTCTTCATCCGAGATTGCAGACTTAAGGCACAAGCTATCCTCAACAAACCGCCCATGGAACAGCCCCCTAAGCAGTTCATAGTGCTCCCATGTGGTGATGTTGCCACGAATACTCGCCGGGCACTTGCTATGAGTAACATCAACGTTTCCACCATAAACACATCATCTATCAAAGACCTCACTACGAAACGCAGCCCCACACCTCTAACTTCTACAGCAGGCGTCTACACTATCCCCTGTGGGTTCTGTCCCATATAGGCGAGACAGGCAGAGATCTTGCAGTCCGCTTGAATGAGCATCGAAATGCCTCTAACAGAGACGATGTAAGGTACGCCTGTGTCCTCCACAGAGACTCCACGGGACATTTGATGAACTGGAATGAGGCACAACTCGTTCTCACCGAACCAGACCTCAGACGCCGACGGTGCCTAGAAGCCTCACTAATCGCCGTCACCGACACTATAGAACGCAACACTGGAAACTACAAAATTTCAAAAACGTTGGCATACATGATACTTAAGCACCACCAACCCAACAACACAGGAGTCACATGATTTCATCGTCTACCCGTCCTCATCATAGGTAGAGGTTGTTTAGATGAGGACCTGCCTCGCATGGGCCAGTAGGCCTTCTACAGTGTTCCTCCATTCTTATGTTCTTATGACATTCCTCAGGTCACGTGCGTCACACCTCACTCTTCGCCTATATATATAATGCCTTTCTACCTCTGTATGTTAGAAGTGATCAAGGTCCCAGGACCGAAACATTTTCTAATAAATATGTCATAGTGTTTGCTTACGTGTCTTTCTAAACCAACTTGTAGGTATTTATTACCAAGGTTTATACCATATATATATATATATATATATATATATATATATATATATATATATATATATATATATATATATATATATATATATATATATATATATATATATATATATATATTATATATATATATATATATATATATATATATATATATATATATATATATATATATATATATATATATATATATATATATATATATACATATATATATATATATATATATATATATATATATATATATATATATATATATATATATATATATATAAAAGTGTGGATTAGGTGACATGTACATTGTGTGGCCTCTTGAGGCGGGACAATGTGTCGTGGGGTCGAATCCCGGCCTGCCCCAATTTGTTAAATGATGCAAAACCACTTGTTCCGTGGTTTCATTGCTGTATGTAGACTGCTTGTTGAGGCAACTTCCCTGTGACTCGTCAGAGTTATCAGCTTTCAGTTGTGACCCCTTGTCGCTGTGTCCCATCTCTGGAACCTCTTATCTCGGTCCACCTTGTCGATTCCTCTCAGTATTTAATATGTTGTTATCATGTCTCCTCTCTCCCTCATGTCTTCCAGTGTTGTAAGGTAATTATTCGTTAACCTCTCCTGGTAGAACATGCCCCATGGCTCCAGGACTAGTTTCCTTGCAAACCATTGCATTTTCTCTAATTTCCTGACGCGCTTGCCCAGGTGTGGGTTCCGAACTAGTGCTGCATACTCCAATATAGGAATGACGTACATGGTGTAGAGAGTTTATAAATTAAGCACATGTGCAACATTTGGGTATCTTTAATAAGGAAACGTTTCGCCACACAGAGGCTTCATCAGTCCATTCAAAGGAGAATGGTGAAGAACAGGGGGAATTTAAGGTTATCAGTCTCTCAACCTTGAGTAGATGTAATCAATCCATCAATCTTGAAAAAAAACTCAGCACATATGCTGCAATAGTTATTTGGTTGATGTGCAATACAGGAGATATGTTTGGTATTATACTCACCCAGCATTCATTACCTCCGTAACTTGCTCAGCTATCAAAACTTTGGGGTCCAGTCCCTGGACCCATTATGTACCTCTGTAATCTTTTGACTACCACCCACAGGATGGGTATGAGGTAACTACCACCCACAGGATGGGTATGGGGTGACTACCGTCCACAGGATGGGTATGAGGTGACTACCACCCACAGGATGGGTATGGGGTGACTACCACCCACAGGATGGGTATGGGGTGACTACCACCCACAGGATGGGTATGGGGTGACTACCACCCACAGGATGGGTACGGGGTGACTACCACCCACAGGATGGGTATGAGGTGACTACCACCCACAGGATGGGTATGGGGTGACTAGAACCCACAGGATGGGTTTGGGGTGACTACCACGCACAGGATGAGTATGGGGTGACTACCACCCACAGGATGGGTATGGGTTGAATACCACCCACAGGATGAGTATGGGGTGACTACCACCCACAGGATGGTTATGGGGTGACTACCACAAACAGGATGAGTATGGGGTGACTACCACCCACAAGATGGGTACGGGGTGACTACCACTCACAGGATGGGTATGGGGTGACTACCACCCACAAGATGGGTATGGAGTGACTACCACCCACAGGATGGGTATGGGGTGACTACCGCCCACAGGATGGGTATAGGGTGACTACCACCCACAGCATGGGTATGGGATGACTACCACCCACAGGATGGGTATGGAGTGACTACCACCCACAGGATGGGTATGGGGTGACTACCACCCACAGAATGGGAATGGGGTGACTACCACCCACAGGATGGGTATGGAGTGACTACCACCCACAGGATGGGTATGAGGTGACTACCACCCACAGGATGGGTATGGGGTGACTACCACCCACAGAATGGGTATGGGGTGACTACCACCCACAGGATGGGTATTGGGTGACTACCACCCACAGGATGGGTATGGAGTGACTACCACCCACAGAATGAGTATGAGTTGACTACCTCCCACAGGATGAGTATGGGGTGACTACCACCCACAGGATGAGTATGGGGTAACTACCACCCACAGGATGGGTATGGAGTGACTACCACCCACAGGATGGGTATGGGGTAACTACCACCCACAGGATGAGTATGGGGTGACTACCACCCACAGGATGGGTATGGGGTGACTACCACCCAAAAGATGGGTATGGGGTGACTACCACCCACAGGATGGGTATGGGGTGACTACCACCCACAGGATGGGTATGGGGTGACTACCACCCACAGAATTGGTATGGGGTGACTACCACCAACAGGGTGGGTATGGGGTGACTACCTCAAACAGGATGGGTATGGGGTGGCTACCACCCACAGTATGGGTATGGGGTGGCTACCACCCACAGGATGGGTATGGGGTGACTACCACCCACAGGATGAGTATGGGGTGAATACCACACACAGGATGGGTATGGGGTGACTTCCTCCCACAGGATGGGTATGGGGTGACTATCACCCACGGGATGGGTATGGGGTAACTACCACCCACAGGGTGAGTATGAGGTGACTACCACCCACAGGATGGGTATGGGGTAACTACCGTCCACAGGCTGGGTATGGAGTGACTACCACCCACAGGATGGGTATAGGGTAACTACCACCCACATGATGAGTATGGGGTGACTACCAACCACAGGATGAGTATGAGGTGACTACCACCCACAGGATGGGTATGGGGTAACTACCACCCACAGGATGGGTATGGAGTGACTACCACCCACAGGATGGGTATGAGGTAACTACCACCCACAGGATGAGTATGGGGTGATTACCACCCACAGGATGGGTATGGGGTGACTACCACCCAAAAGATCGGTATGGGGTGACTACCACCCACAGGATGGGTATGGGGTTACTACCTCCCACAGGATGGGTATGGGGTGACTACCACCCACAGGATGGGTATGGGGTGACTACCACCCACCGGATGGGTATGGGGTGACTACCACCCATAGGATGGGTATGAGGTGACTACCACCCACAGGATGGGTATGGGGTGACTACCACCCACAGGATGGGTTTGGGGTGACTACCACGCACAGGATGAGCATGGTGTGACTACCACCCACAGGATGGGTATGGGGTGACTACCACCCACAGGATGAGTATGGGGCGACTACCACCCATACCTGTGGGTATGGAGTGACTACCACCCACAGAATGGATATGGGGTAACTACCACCCACATGATGAGTATGGGGTGACTACCACCCACAGGATGGTTATGGGGTGACTACCACCCACAGGATGGTTATGGGGTGACTACCACCCACAGGATGAGTATGGGGTGACTACCACCCACAGGATGGGTATGGGGTAACTACCACCCACCGGATGGGTATGGAGTGACTACCACCTACAGAATGGGTATGGGGTAACTACCACCCACAGGATAAGTATGGGGTGACTACCACCCACAGAATGGGTATGGGGTGATTACCACCAACAGGATGGGGATGGGGTGACTACCTCCCACAGAATGGGTATGGGGTGACTACCACCCACAGTATGGGTATGGGGTGACTACCACCCACAGGATGGGTATGGGGTAACTACCACCCACAGGATGAGTATGGGGTGACTACCACCCACAGGATGGGTATGGGGTAACTACCATCCACAGGATGGGTATGGAGTGACTACCACACACAGGATGGGTATGGGGTAACTACCACCCACTTAATGAGTATGGGGTGACTACCACCCACAGGATGAGTATGTGGTGACTACCACGCACAGGATGGGTATGGGGTAACTACCACCCATAAGATGGGTATGGAGTGACTACCACCCACAGGATGGGTATGGGGTAACTACCACCCACAGAATGAGTATGGGGTGACTACCACCCGCAGGATGGGTATGGGGTGACTACCACCCAAAAGAAGGGTATGGGGTGACTACCACCCACAGGATGGGTATGGGGTGACTACCTCCCACAGGATGGGTATGGGGTGACTACCACCTACAGGATGGGTATGGGGTGACTACCACCCACAAGATGGGTATGGGGTGACTACCACCCACAGGATGGGTATGAGGTGACTTCCACCCACAGGATAGTTATCGGGTGACTACCTCCCACAGGATGGGTATGGGGTGACTACCACCCACAGGATTGGTATGGGGAGACTACCACCCACAGGATGGGTATGGGGTGACTTCCACTCACAGGATGGGTTTGGGGTGACTACCACGCACAGGATGAGTATGGTGTGACTACCACCCACAGTATGGGTATGGGGTGACTACCACCCACAGAATGAGTATGGGGTGACTACCACCCACAGGATGGTTATGGGGTGATTACCACAAACAGGATGAGTATGGGGTGACTACCACCCACAAGAAGGGTATGGGGTGACTACCACTCACAGGATGGGTATGGGGTGACTACCACCCACAAGATGGGTATGGGGTGACTACCACCCACAGGATGGGTATGGGGTGACTACCACCCACAGGATGGTTATGGGGTGACTACCACCCACAGGATGAGTATGGGGTGACTACCACCCACAAGATGGGTATGGGGTGACTACCACCCACAGAATGGTTATGGGGTGACTACCACCCACAGGATGGGTATTGGTTGACTACCACCCACAGGATGGGTTTGGGGTGACTACCACCCACAGGATGGGTATGGGGTGACTACCACCCACAGGATGGGTATGGGATGTCTACCTCCCACATGATGGGTATGGGGTGACTACCACCCACAGGATGGGTATGGGGTGACTACCACCCACAGGATGGGTATGGGGTGACTACCTCCTACAGGATGGGTATGGGGTGACTACCACCCACAGTATGGGTATGAGTTGACTACCTCCCACAGGATGGGTATGGGGTGACTCCCACCCACAGGATGGGCATGGGGTGACTACCACCCACAGGATGGGTATGGGGTGACTACCTCCCACAGGATGGGTATGTGGTGACTATCACCCACAGGATGAGTATGGGGTGACTACCACCCACAGGATGGGTATGGGGTAACTACCACCCACAGGATGGGTATGAAGTGACTACCACCCACAGAATGGGTATGGGGTATCTACTACCCACATGATGAGTATGGGGTGACTACAACCCACAGTATGAGTATGGGGTGACTACCACCCACAGGATGGGAATGGGGTAACTACCACCCACAGGATGGGTATGGAGTGACTTCCACCCACAGGATGGGTATGGGGTAACTACAACCTACAGGATGAGTATGGGGTGTCTACCACCCACAGGATGGGTATGGGGTGACTACCACCCACAGGATGGGTATGGGGTGACCACCTCCCACAGGATGGGCATGGGGTGACTACCACTTACAGGATGGGTATGGGGTGACTACCATCCACAGGATGGGTATGGGGTGACTACCACCCACAGGATGGGTATGAGGTGACTACCAACCACAGGATGGGTATGGGGTGACGACCACCCACAGGACGGCTTTGGGGTGACTACCACGCACAGGATGAGTATGGGGTGACTACCACCCACAGGATGGGTATGGGGTGACTACCACAAACAGGATGAGTATGGGGTGACTACCACGCACAGGATGGTTATGGGGTGACTACCACCCACAGGATGAGTATGGGGTGACTACCACCCACAAGACGGGTATGGGGTGACTACCACCCACAGGATGGGTATGGGGTGACTACCACCCACAGGATGAGTATGGGGTGACTACCACCCACAGGATGGGTATGGGGTGACTACCACCCACAAGATGGGTATGGGGTGACTACCACCCACTAGATGGGTATGGGGTGGCTACCACCCTCAGGATGGGTATGGGGTGACTACCACCCACAGGATGGTTATGGGGTGACTACCACCCACAGGATGAGTATGGGGTGACTACCACCCACAAGATAGGTATGGGGTGACTACCACCCACAGGATGGGTATGGGGTGACTACCACCCACAGGATGGGTATGGGGTTACTACCTCCCACAGGATGGGTATGGGGTGACTACCACCCACAGGATGGGTATGGGGTGACTACCACCCACCGGATAGGTATGGGGTGACTACCACCCATTGGATGGGTATGAGGTGACTACCACCCACAGGATGGGTATGGGGTGACTACCACCCACAGGATGGGTTTGGGGTGACTACCACGCACAGGATGAGCATGGTGTGACTACCACCCACAGGATGGGTATTGGGTGACTACCACCCACAGGATGAGTATGGGGCGACTACCACCCATACCTGTGGGTATGGAGTGACTACCACCCACAGAATGGATATGGGGTAACTACCACCCACATGATGAGTATGGGGTGACTACCACCCACAGGATGGTTATGGGGTGACTACCACCCACAGGATGGTTATGGGGTGACTACCACCCACAGGATGAGTATGGGGTGACTACCACCCACAGGATGGGTATGGGGTAACTACCACCCACAGGATGGGTATGGAGTGACTACCACCTACAGAATGGGTATGGGGTAACTACCACCCACAGGATAAGTATGGGGTGACTACCACCCACAGAATGGGTATGGGGTGATTACCACCAACAGGATGGGGATGGGGTGACTACCTCCCACAGAATGGGTATGGGGTAACTACCACCCACAGGATAAGTATGGGGTAACTACCACCCATAAGATGGGTATGGAGTGACTACCACCCACAGGATGGGTATGGGGTAACTACCACCCTCAGGATGAGTATGGGGTGACTACCACCCGCAGGATGGGTATGGGGTGACTACCACCCAAAAGAAGGGTATGGGGTGACTACCACCCACAGGATGGGTATGGGGTGACTACCTCCCACAGGATGGGTATGGGGTGACTACCACCTACAGGATGGGTATGGGGTGACTACCACCCACAAGATGGGTATGGGGTGACTACCACCCACAGGATGGGTATGAGGTGACTTCCACCCACAGGATGGTTATCGGGTGACTACCTCCCACAGGATGGGTATGGGGTGACTACCACCCACAGGATGGGTATGGGGAGACTACCACCCACAGGATGGGTATGGGGTGACTTCCACTCACAGGATGGGTTTGGGGTGACTACCACGCACAGGATGAGTATGGTGTGACTACCACCCACAGTATGGGTATGGGGTGACTACCACCCACAGAATGAGTATGGGGTGACTACCACCCACAGGATGGTTATGGGGTGATTACCACAAACAGGATGAGTATGGGGTGACTACCACCCACAAGAAGGGTATGGGGTGACTACCACTCACAGGATGGGTATGGGGTGACTACCACCCACAAGATGGGTATGGGGTGACTACCACCCACAGGATGGGTATGGGGTGACTACCACCCACAGGATGGTTATGGGGTGACTACCACCCACAGGATGAGTATGGGGTGACTACCACCCACAAGATGGGTATGGGGTGACTACCACCCACAGAATGGTTATGGGGTGACTACCACCCACAGGATGGGTATTGGTTGACTACCACCCACAGGATGGGTTTGGGGTGACTACCACCCACAGGATGGGTATGGGGTGACTACCACCCACAGGATGGGTATGGGATGTCTACCTCCCACATGATGGGTATGGGGTGACTACCACCCACAGGATGGGTATGGGGTGACTACCACCCACAGGATGGGTATGGGGTGACTACCTCCTACAGGATGGGTATGGGGTGACTACCACCCACAGTATGGGTATGAGTTGACTACCTCCCACAGGATGGGTATGGGGTGACTCCCACCCACAGGATGGGCATGGGGTGACTACCACCCACAGGATGGGTATGGGGTGACTACCTCCCACAGGATGGGTATGGGGTGACTATCACCCACAGGATGAGTATGGGGTGACTACCACCCACAGGATGGGTATGGGGTAACTACCACCCACAGGATGGGTATGAAGTGACTACCACCCACAGAATGGGTATGGGGTATCTACTACCCACATGATGAGTATGGGGTGACTAAAACCCACAGTATGAGTATGGGGTGACTACCACCCACAGGATGGGAATGGGGTAACTACCACCCACAGGATGGGTATGGAGTGACTTCCACCCACAGGATGGGTATGGGGTAACTACAACCTACAGGATGAGTATGGGGTGTCTACCACCCACAGGATGGGTATGGGGTGACTACCACCCACAGGATGGGTATGGGGTGACCACCTCCCACAGGATGGGCATGGGGTGACTACCACTTACAGGATGGGTATGGGGTGACTACCATCCACAGGATGGGTATGGGGTGACTACCACCCACAGGATGGGTATGAGGTGACTACCAACCACAGGATGGGTATGGGGTGACGACCACCCACAGGACGGGTTTGGGGTGACTACCACGCACAGGATGAGTATGGGGTGACTACCACCCACAGGATGGGTATGGGGTGACTACCACAAACAGGATGAGTATGGGGTGACTACCACCCACAGGATGGTTATGGGGTGACTACCACCCACAGGATGAGTATGGGGTGACTACCACCCACAAGACGGGTATGGGGTGACTACCACCCACAGGATGGGTATGGGGTGACTACCACCCACAGGATGAGTATGGGGTGACTACCACCCACAGGATGGGTATGGGGTGACTACCACCCACAAGATGGGTATGGGGTGACTACCACCCACTAGATGGGTATGGGGTGGCTACCACCCTCAGGATGGGTATGGGGTGACTACCACCCACAGGATGGTTATGGGGTGACTACCACCCACAGGATGAGTATGGGGTGACTACCACCCACAAGATAGGTATGGGGTGACTACCACCCACAGGATGGGTATGGGGTGACTACCACTTACAGGATGGGTATTGGGTGACTATCACCCACAGGATGGGTATGGGGTGACTACCACCCACAGGATATGTATGGGGCGACTACCACCCACAGGATGGGTATGGGGTGACTACCACGGATGGGTATGGGGTGACTACCACCCACAGGATGGGTATGGGGTGACTACCACCCACAGGATGGGTATGGGGTGACTACCACCCACAAGATGGGTATGGGGTGACTACTACCCACAAGATGGGTATGGGGTGACTACCACCCACTAGATGGGTATGGGGTGACTACCACCCAAAGGATGGGTATTGGGTGACTACCACCCACAGGATGGTTATGGGGTGACTACCACCCACAGGATGAGTATGGGGTGACTACCACCCAAATGATTGGTATGGGGTGACTACCACCCACAGGATGGGTATGGGGTGACTACCACCCACAGGATGGGTATTGGGTGACTACCACCCACAGGATGGGTATGGGGTGACTACCACCCGCAGGATGGGTATGGGGTGACTACCACACACAA
>NC_091315.1:3064795-3314795 GCF_038502225.1 Cherax quadricarinatus
AGGATGGGTATGGGGTAACTACCACCCACAGGATGAGTATGGGGTGACTACCACCCACAAGATGGGTATGGAGTAACTACCACCCACAGGATGGGTATGGAGTAACTACCACCCACAGGATGAGTATGGGGTGACTACCACCCACAGGATGGGTATGGGGTAACTACCACCCACAGGATGGGCATGGAGTGACTACCACCCACAGGATGGGTATAGAGTGACTACCACCCACAGGATGGGTATGGGGTAACTACCACTCACAGGATGGGTATGGGGTGACTACCACCCACAGGATGAGTATGGGGTGACTACAACCCACAGGATGGGTATGGGTAACTACCACCCACAGGATGAGTATGGGGTGACTACCACCCACAAGATGGGTATGGGGTGACTACCACCCACAGGATGAGTATGGGGTGACTACCACCCACAGGATGGGTATGGGGTAACTACCACCCACAGGATGGGTATGGAGTGACTACCACCCACAGGATGGGTTACCTGGAGGTTACCTGGAGGTTATTCCGGGGATCAACGCCCCCGCGGCCCGGTCCATGACCAGGCTACCACCCACAGGATGGGTATGGAGTGACTACCACCCACAGGATGGGTATGGAGTGACTACCACCCACAGGATGGGTATGGGGTAACTACCACCCACAGGATGAGTATGGGGTGACTACCACCCACAGGATGAGTACGGGGTGACTACCACCCACAGGATGGGTATGGGGTAACTACCACCCACAGGATGGGTATGGAGTGACTACCACCCACAGGATGGGTATGGGGTAACTATCACCCTCAGGATGAGTATGAGGTGACTACCACCCACAGGATGGGTATGGGGTGACTACCACCCACAAGATGGGTATGGGGTGACTACCACCCACAGGATGGGTATGGAGTGGCTACCACCCACAGGATGGGTATGGGGTAACTACCACCCACAGGATGAGTATGGGGTGACTACCACCCACAAGATGGGTTTGGGGTGACTACCACCCACAGGATGGGTATGGGGTGACTACCTCCCACAGGATGGGTATGGGGTGACTACCACCCACAGGATGGGTATGGGGTGACTACCACCCACAGGATGGGTATGGGGTGACTACCACCCACAGGATGAGTATGGGGTGACTACCACCCACAGGATGGGTATGGCGTGACTACCACCCACAGGATGGGTATGGGGTGACTACCACCCACAGGATGAGTATGGGGTGACTACCACCCACAGGATGGGTATGGGGTAACTACCATCCACAGGATGGGTATGGAGTGACTACTACCCACAGGATGGGTATGGAGTAACTACCACCCACAGGATGGGTATGGAGTGACTACCACCCACAGGATGGGTATGGGGTAACTACCACCCACAGGATGAGTATGGGGTGACTACCACTCTCAGGATGAGTATGGGGTGACTATCACCCACAGGATGGGTATGGGGTAACTACCACCCACAGGATGGGTATGGACTGACTACCACCCACAGGATGGGTATGGGGTAACTATCACCCACAGGATGAGTATGGGGTGACTACCACCCACAGGATGGGTATGGGTAACTACCACCCACAGGATGGGTATGGGGTGACTACCACCCACAGGATGGGTATGGGGTAACTACCACCCACAGGATGAGTATGGGGTGACTACCACCCACAGGATGGGTATGGGGTAACTACCACCCACAGGATGGGCATGGAGTGACTACCACCCACAGGATGGGTATGGAGTGACTACCACCCACAGGATGGGCATAGAGTGACTACCACCCACAGGATGGGTATGGGGTAACTACCACCCACAGGATGGGTATGGGGTGACTACCACCCACAGGATGGGGATGGGGTGACTACCACCCACAGGATGGGTATGGGTAACTACCACCCACAGGATGGGTATGGGGTGACTACCACCCACATGATGGGTATGGGGTGACTACCACCCACAGGATGAGTATGGGGTGACTACCACCCACAGGATGGGTATGGGGTGACTACCACCCACAGGATGGGTATGGGTGACTACCACCCACAGGATGGGTATGGAGGTTACTGCTGGATGGGCATTATTCCGGGGATCAACGCCCCCGCGGCCCGGTCCATGACCAGGCTACCACCCACAGGATGGGTATGGAGTGACTACCACCCACAGGATGGGTATGGAGTGACTACCACCCACCGGATGGGTATGGGGTAACTACCACCCACAGGATGAGTATGGGGTGACTACCACCCACAGGATGAGTATGGGGTGACTACCACCCACAGGATGGGTATGGGGTAACTACCACCCACAGGATGGGTATGGAGTGACTACCACCCACAGGATGGGTATGGGGTAACTCTCACCCTCAGGATGAGTATGAGGTGACTACCACCCACAGGATGGGTATGGGGTGACTACCACCCACAAGATGGGTATGGGGTGACTACCACCCACAGGATGGGTATGGAGTGACTACCACCCACAGGATGGGTATGGGGTAACTACCACCCACAGGATGAGTATGGGGTGACTACCACCCACAAGATGGGTATGGAGTAACTACCACCCACAGGATGGGTATGGAGTAACTACCACCCACAGGATGAGTATGGGGTGACTACCACCCACAGGATGGGTATGGGGTAACTACCACCCACAGGATGGGCATGGAGTGACTACCACCCACAGGATGGGTATGGAGTGACTACCACCCACAGGATGGGTATAGAGTGACTACCACCCACAGGATGGGTATGGGGTAACTACCACCCACAGGATGGGTATGGGGTGACTACCACCCACAGGATGAGTATGGGGTGACTACAACCCACAGGATGGGTATGGGTACCTACCACCCACAGGATGAGTATGGGGTGACTACCACCCACAAGATGGGTATGGGGTGACTACCACCCACAGGATGGGTATGGGGTGACTACCACCCACAGGATGGGTATGGGGTAACTACCACCCACAGGATGGGTATGGAGTGACTCCCACCCACAGGATGGGTTATGGAGGTGACTACCTGGATGGGTATGGGGATCAACTACCCCGCGGCCCGGTCCATGACCAGGCTACCACCCACAGGATGGGTATGGAGTGACTACCACCCACAGGATGGGTATGGAGTGACTACCACCCACAGGATGGGTATGGGGTAACTACCACCCACAGGATGAGTATGGGGTGACTACCACCCACAGGATGAGTATGGGGTGACTACCACCCACAGGATGGGTATGGGGTGACTACCACCCACAGGATGGGTATGGCGTGACTACCACCCACAGGATGGGTATGGAGTAACTATCACCCACAGGATGGGTATGGGTGACTACCACCCACAGGATGGGTATGGGGTGACTACCACCCACAAGATGGGTATGGGGTGACTACCACCCACAGGATGGGTATGGAGTGACTACCACCCACAGGATGGGTATGGGGTGACTACCACCCACAGGATGGGTATGGGGTGACTACCACCCACAGGATGGGTATGGGGTGACTACCACCCACAGGATGGGTATGGGGTGACTACCTCCCACAGGATGGGTATGGGGTGACTACCACCCACAGGATGGGTATGGGGTGACTACCACCCACAGGATGGGTATGGGGTGACTACCACCCACAGGATAAGTATGGGGTGACTACCACCCACAGGATGGGTATGGGGTGACTACCACCCACAGGATGTGTATGGGGTGACTACCACCCACAGGATGGGTATGGGGTGACTACCACCCACAGGATGGGTATGGGGTGACTACCACCCACAGGATGGGTATGGGGTGACTACCACCCACAGGATGGGTATGAAGTGACTACCACCCACAGGATGGGTATGGGGTGACTACCACCCACAAGATGGGTATGGGGTGACTACCACCCACAGGATGGGTATGGAGTGACTACCACCCACAGGATGGGTATGGGGTGACTACCACCCACAGGATGGGTATGGGGTGACTACCACCCACAGGATGGGTATGGGGTGACTACCACCCACAGGATGGGTATGGGGTGACTACCTCCCACAGGATGGGTATGGGGTGACTACCACCCACAGGATGGGTATGGGGTGACTACCACCCACAGGATGAGTATGGGGTGACTACCACCCACAAGATGGGTATGGGGTGACTACCACCCACAGGATGGGTATGGAGTGACTACCACCCACAGGATGGGTATGGGGTAACTACCACCCACAGGATGAGTATGGGGTGACTACCACCCACAAGATGGGTATGGGGTGACTACCACCCACAGGATGGGTATGGGGTGACTACCACCCACAGGATGAGTATGGGGTGACTACCACCCACAGGATGGGTATGGGGTAACTACCACCCACAGGATGGGTATGGAGTGACTACCACCCACAGGATGGGTATGGGGTAACTACCACCCACAGGATGGGTATGGAGTGACTACCACCCACAGGATGGGTATGGAGTGACTACCACTCACAGGATGGGTATGGGGTGACTACCACCCACAGGATGGGTATGGGGTGACTACCTCTCACAGGATGGGTATGGGTAACTACCACCCACAGGATGGGTATGGAGTAACTACCACCCACAAGATGGGTATGGGGTGACTACCACCCACAGGAGGAGTGTGGGGTGACTACCACCCACAGGATGGGTATGGGGTAACTACCACCCACAGGATGGGTATGGAGTGACTACCACCCACAGGATGGGTTACCTGGAGGGGTGGGGATCAACGCCCCCGCGGCCCGGTCCATGACTACCACCCACAGGATGGGTATGGGTGACTACCACCCACAGGATGGGTATGGAGTGACTACCACCCACAGGATGGGTATGGGGTAACTACCACCCACAGGATGAGTATGGGGTGACTACCACCCACAGGATGAGTATGGGGTGACTACCACCCACAGGATGGGTATGGGGTAACTACCACCCACAGGATGGGTATGGAGTGACTACCACCCACAGGATGGGTATGGGGTAACTCTCACCCTCAGGATGAGTATGAGGTGACTACCACCCACAGGATGGGTATGGGGTGACTACCACCCACAAGATGGGTATGGGGTGACTACCACCCACACGATGGGTATGGAGTGACTACCACCCACAGGATGGGTATGGGGTGACTACCACCCACAGGATGGGTATGGGGTGACTACCACCCACAGGATGGGTATGGGGTGACTACCACCCACAGGATGATGGGTACTACCACCCACAGGATGATGGGGTGACTACCACCCACAGGATGGGTATGGGGTGACTATGGGTATGGGTGACTACCTCCCACAGGATGGGTATGGGGTGACTACCACCCACAGGATGGGTATGGGGAGACTACCACCCACAGGATGGGTATCGGGTGACTACCTCCCACAGGATGGGTATGGGGTGACTACCACGCACAGGATGAGTATGGTGTGACTACCACCCACAGGATGGGTATGGGGTGACTACCACCCACAGAATGAGTATGGGGTGACTACCACCCACAGGATGGGTATGGGGTGACTACCACAAACAGGATGAGTATGGAGTGACTACCACCCACAGGATGAAGGGTATGGGGTGACTACCACCCACAGGATGGGTATGGGGTGACTACCACCCACAGGAGATGGGTATACCACCCACAGGGGGTGACTACCACCCACAGGATGGGTATGGGGTGACTACCACCCACAGGATGGGTATGGACTACTGCCCACAGGATGGGTGTGGGGTGACTACCACCCACAGGATGAGTATGGGGTGACTACCACCCACAAGATGGGTATGGGGTGACTACCACCCACAGGATGGGTATGGGGTGACTACCACCCACAGGATGGGTATGGGTTGACTACCACCCACAGGATGGGTATGGGGTGACTACCACCCACAGGATGGGTATGGGGTGACTACCACCCACAGGATGGGTATGGGGTGACTACCTCCCACAGGATGGGTATGGGGTGACTACCACCCACAGGATGGGTATGGGGTGACTACCACCCACAGGATGGGTATGGGGTGACTACCACCCACAGGATGGGTATGGGGTGACTACCACCCACAGGATGGGTATGGGGTGACTACCACCCACAGGATGGGTATGGGGTGACTACCACCCACAGGATGGGTATGGGGTGACTACCACCCACAGGATGGGTATGGGGTGACTACCATCCACAGGATGGATATGGGGTGACTACTGCCCACAGGATGGGTATGGGGTGACTACCACCCACAGGATGGGTATGGGGTGACTACCACCCACAGGATGGGTATGGGGTGACTACCACCCACAGGATGGGTATGGGGTGACTACCACCCACAGGATGGGTATGGGGTGACTACCCTCTACAGGATGGGTATGGGGTGACTACCACCCACAGGATGGGTATGGGGTGATTACCACTCACAAGATGGGTATGGGGTAGCTACCACCCACAGGATGGGTATGAGGTGACTACCACCCACAGGATGGGTATGGGGTAACTACCACCCACAGGATGGGTATGGTGTGACTACCACCCACAGGATGGGTATGGGGTGACTACCACCCACAGGATGGGTATGGGGTGACTACCACCCACAGGATGGGTATGGGGTGACTACCACCCACAGGATGGGTATGGGGTGACTACCACCCACAGGATGGGGATGGGGATGGGGTGACTACCACCCACAGGATTGGTATGAGTGACTACCACCCACAGGATGGGTATATTGTGACTACCACCCACAGGATGGGGATGGGGTGACTACCACCCACAGGATGAGTATGGGGTGACTACCACCCACAGGATGGGTATGGGGTGACTACCACCCACAGGATGGGTATGGGGTGACTACCACCCACAGGATGGGTATGGGGTGACTACCACTCACAGTATGGGTATGGTGTGACTGCCACCCACAGGATCGGCATGGGGTGACTACCACCCCCACAATGGGTATGGGGTGACTACCACCCACTGGATGGGTATGTAGGTGACTACCTGGATGGGTATTCCGGGGTGACTACCCCCACAAGATGGGTATGGGGTGACTACCACCCACTGGATGGGTATGGGGTGACTACCACCCACAGGATCGGAATGGCGTGAGTACCACCCACAGGATGGGCATGGGGTAACTACCACCCACAGGAAGAGTATGGGGTGACTACCACCCTCAGGATGGGTATGGGGTGACTTCCACCCACAGGATGGGTATGGGGTGACTACCACCCACAGGATGGGTATGGGTGACTACCACCCACAGGATGGGTATGGGGTGACTATCACCCACAGGATGAGTATGGGGTGACTACCACCCACAGGATGGGTATGGGATGACTACCACCCACAAGATGGGTATGGGGTGACTACCACCCACAGGATGGGTATGGGGTGACTACCACCCACAGGATGGGTATGGGGTGTGGATGGGTATGGGGTGACGACCACCCTCAGGAGGGGTATGGGGTGACTACCACCCACAAGATGGGTATGGGGTGACTACCACCCACATGTTGGGCATGGTGTGACTACCACCCAGAGGATGGGTATGGGGTGACTACCACCCACAGGACCGGAATGGCGTGACTACCACCCACAGGATGGGCATGGGGTGACTACCACCCACACGATGGGTATGGGGTGACTACCACCCAAAGGATGGGTATGGGGTGACTACCTCCCACAGGATAGGTAGTGGGTGGCTACAACAGACAGGATGGGTATGGGGTGACTACTTCTCACAGGATGGGTATGGGGTGACTACCACACACCGCATGCGTATGGGTCGACTACCACCCACAGGATGGGTATGGGGTGGCTACCACCCACAGGATGGGTATGGGGTGACTACCACCCACAGGATGGGTATGGGGTGACTACCACCTACAGGATGGGTATGGGGTGACTACCACCCACAAGATGGGTATGGGGTGACTACCACCCACAGGATGGGTATGAGGTGACTTCCACCCACAGGATGGGTATCGGGTGACTACCTCCCACAGGATGGGTATGGGGTGACTACCACCCACAGGATGGGTATGGGGAGACTACCACCCACAGGATGGGTATGGGGTGACTTCCACTCACAGGATGGGTTTGGGGTGACTACCACGCACAGGATGAGTATGGTGTGACTACCACCCACAGGATGGGTATGGGGTGACTACCACCCACAGAATGAGTATGGGGTGACTACCACCCACAGGATGGTTATGGGGTGACTACCACAAACAGGATGAGTATGGGGTGACTACCACCCACAAGAAGGGTATGGGGTGACTACCACTCACAGGATGGGTATGGGGTGACTACCACCCACAAGATGGGTATGGGGTGACTACCACCCACAGGATGGGTATGGGGTGACTACCACCCACAGGATGGTTATGGGGTGACTACCACCCACAGGATGAGTATGGGGTGACTACCACCCACAAGATGGGTATGGGGTGACTACCACCCACAGAATGGGTATGGGGTGACTACCACCCACAGGATGGGTATTGGTTGACTACCACCCACAGGATGGGTATGGGGTGACTACCACCCACAGGATGGGTATGGGGTGACTACCACCCACAGGATGGGTATGGGATGTCTACCTCCCACAGGATGGGTATGGGGTGACTACCACCCACAGGATGGGTATGGGGTGACTACCACCCACAGGATGGGTATGGGGTGACTACCTCCTACAGGATGGGTATTGGGTGACTACCACCCACAGTATGGGTATGGGTTGACTACCTCCCACAGGATGGGTATGAGGTGACTACCACCCACAAGATGGGCATGGGGTGACTACCACCCACAGGATGGGTATGGGGTGACTACCTCTCACAGGATGGGTATGGGGTGACTATCACCCACAGGATGAGTATGGGGTGACTACCACCCACAGGATGGGTATTGGGTAACTACCACCCGCAGGATGGGTATGAAGTGACTACCACCCTCAGAATGGGTATGGGGTAACTACCACCCACATGATGAGTATGGGGTGACTACCACCTACAGGATGAGTATGGGGTGACTACCACCCACAGGATGGGTGTGGGGTAACTACCACCCACAGGATGGGTATGGAGTTACTTCCACCCACAGAATGGGTATGGGGTAACTACCACCCACAGGATGAGTATGGGGTGTCTACCACCCACAGGATGGGTATGGGGTGACTACCACCCACAGGATGGGTATGGGGTGACTACCTCCCACAGGATGGGTATGGGGTGACTACCACCCACAGGATGGGTATGGGGTGACTACCAACCACAGGATGGGTATGGGGTGACTACCACAAACAGGATGAGTATGGGGTGACTACCACCCACAAGATGGGTATGGGGTGACTACCACCCACAGGATGGTTATGGGGTGACTACCACAAACAGGATGAGTATGGGGTGACTACCACCCACAAGGTGGGTATGGGGTGACTACCACCCACAGGATGGGTATGGGGTGACTACCACCCACAAGATGGGTATGGGGTGACTACCACCCACAGGATGGGTATGGGGTGACTACCACCCACAGGATGGGTGTGGGGTAACTACCACCCACAGGATGGGTATGGAGTTACTTCCACCCACAGGATGGGTATGGGGTTACTACCACCCACAGGATGAGTATGGGGTGTCTACCACCCACAGGATGGGTATGGGGTGACTACCACCCACAGGATGGGTATGGGGTGACTACCTCCCACAGGATGGGTATGGGGTGACTACCTCCCACAGGATGGGTATGGGGTGACTACCACCCACAGGATGGGTATGAGGTGACTACCAACCACAGGATGGGTATGGGGTGACGACCACCCACAGGACGGGTTTGGGGTGACTACCACGCACAGGATGAGTATGGGGTGACTACCACCCACAGGATGGGTATGGGGTGACTACCACAAACAGGATGAGTATGGGGTGACTACCACCCACAGGATGGTTATGGGGTGACTACCACAAACAGGATGAGTATGGGGTGACTACCACCCACAAGATGGGTATGGGGTGACTACCACCCACAGGATGGGTATGGGGGGACTACCACCCACAAGATGGGTATGGGGTGACTACCACCCACAGGATGGGTATGGGGTGACTACCACCCTCAGGATGGTTATGGGGTGACTACCACCCACAGGATGAGTATGGGGTGACTACCACCCACAAAACGGGTATGGGGTGACTACCACCCACAGGATGGGTATGGGGTGACTACCACCCACAGGATGAGTATGGGGTGACTACCACCCACAGGATGGGTATGGGGTGACTACCACCCACAAGATGGGTATGGGGTGACTACCACCCACTAGATGGGTATGGGGTGGCTACCACCCTCAGGATGGGTATGGGGTGAATACCACCCACAGGATGGTTATGGGGTGACTACCACCCACAGGATGAGTATGGGGTGACTACCACCCACAAGATGGGTATGGGGTGACTACCACCCACAGGATGGGTATGGGGTGACTACCATTTACAGGATGGGTATTGGGTGACTATCACCCACAGGATGGGTATGGGGTGACTACCACCCACAGGATATGTATGGGGCGACTACCACCCACAGGATGGGTATGGGGTGACTACCACGGATGGGTATGGGGTGACTTCCACCCACAGGATGGGTATGGGGTGACTACCACCCACAGGATGGATATGGGGTGACTACCACCCACAAGATGGGTATTGGGTGACTACTACCCACAAGATGGGTATGGGGTGACTACCACCCACTAGATGGGTATGGGGTGACTACCACCCAAAGGATGGGTATTGGGTGACTATCACCCACAAGATGGTTATGGGGTGACTACCACCCACAGGATGAGTATGGGGTGACTACCACCCACAAGATTGGTATGGGGTGACTACCACCCACAGGATGGGTAAGGGGTGACTACCACCCACAGGATGGGTATTGGGTGACTACCACCCACAGGATGGGTATGGGGTGACTACCACCCACAGGATGGGTATGGGGTGACTACCTCCCACAGGATGGGTATGGGGTGACTACCACCCACAGGATGGGTATGGGGTGACTACCAACCACAGGATGGGTATGGGGTGACTACCACCCACAGGATGGGTATGGGGTGACTACCACCCACTTGATGGGTATGGGGTGACTACCACCCACAGGATGGGTATGGGGTGACTACCACCCACAGGATGGGTATGGGGTGACTACCACCCACAGGATGGGTATGGGGTGACTACCTCCCACTGGATGGGTATGGGGTGACTACCACCCACAGGATGGGTATGGGGTGACTACCACCCACAGGATGGGTATGGGGTGACTACCACCCACAGGATGGGTATGGGGTGACTACCACTTACAGGATGGGTATGGGGTGACTACCACCCACAGGATGGGTATGGGGTGACTACCACCCACAGGATGGGTATGGGGTGACTACCACCCACAGGATGGGTATGGGGTGACTACCTCCCACTGGATGGGTATGGGGTGACTACCACCCACAGGATGGGTATGGGGTGACTACCTCCCACAGGATGGGTATGGGGTGACTACCACCCACAGGATGGGTATGGGGTGACTACCACCCACAGGATGGGTATGGGGTGACTACCACCCACAGGATGGGTATGGGGTGACTACCTCCCACTGGATGGGTATGGGGTGACTACCACCCACAGGATGGGTTTGGGGTGACTACCACCCACAGGATGGGTATGGGGTGACTACCACCCACAGGATGGGTATGGGGTGACTACCACCCACAGGATGGGTATGGGGTGACTACCACCCACAGGATGGGTATGGGGTGACTACCACCCACAGGATGGGTATGGGGTGACTACCTCCCACTGGATGGGTATGGGGTGACTACCACCCACAGGATGGGTATGGGGTGACTACCTCCCACAGGATGGGTATGGGGTGACTACCACCCACAGGATGGGTATGGGGTGACGACCACCCACAGGATGGGTATGGGGTGACTACCTCCCACAGGATGGGTATGGGGTGACTACCACCCACAGGATGGGTATGGGGTGACTACCACCCACAGGATGGGTATGGGGTGACTACCACCCACAGGATGGGTATGGGGTGACTTCCACCCACAGGATGGGTATGGGGTGACTACCACCCACAGGATGGGTATGGGGTGACTACCACCCACAGGATGGGTATGGGGTTACTACCACCCACAGGATGGGTATGGGGTGACTACCACCCACAGGATGGGTATGGGGTGACTACCACCCACAGGATGGGTATGGGGTGACTACCACCCACAGGATGGGTATGGGGTGACTACCACCCACAGGATGGGTATGTTGTGTATAATAAACACATTAAACTATTAAACTAACGTTTCTCCAATAAAAATTCCCATATATTGCATAAGTGTCTCAATCTTCAACTTGTCGGTTTTAAATCAATTATCACAAGAGTTTCGTGATCAGCAGTTCCCTACAAAACTGTGTAGGTACGTTAACACAGACTTGGCAGCAATGGACGCAACTTATGTTGGAGATATGTAAACACCTGCTTACCTTAGCGCGGATGTTCGGGGGAGATGAGAGGAAGAAGAGAGAGAAAATGATTTACAAGATATTGATGATCATGGTTGTAGAGGCAGGTTGTCAGCGTTGATGTTACTCATTCAGACGATGTCTCTAACACTATATCTCCTTAATATTTTATTACCTTCATTATAATAAATATCATTGTAATATTTTACTAACATTGTTAAATTTGACTAACATTGCTCATTCTTACTAACACTGTTGTATCCTATTAACACTGATTTATTCTGCTAACTTTTTTAAGGTATACTATAATTTACCAATATTTCTACATTATACTTGCTACGATATATTTTACTTCGTTATATTTTATGCTTGTGAAGAAGGGAAAATCTCAGCCCCACTGAACGGCATATCATTTTTAATTTTAAATTTCCAATATAACTCTCTTCACTTTCATTTCCTCGCTTTTAATAATTAGGGAAACTGGAGATCAAAGGGACTCGTTAGAAAATAATTATAATTGTATTTGAAGTGTTAAACTATAGTAGTGAGGTACGCGTCACTGCGGCAGACTGATGATGAAACTAACAGACAGGTACCAGACAGGCGGTGGCAATGAGAGAGATATCAGACAAATGAGGGTAATGTCAGACAGGTGCCAGGCAAGTTAGACAGATGACACACTACGCGAATGTGAGAAAGGTGTCATACAGGGAAAGTATGTGTCGCAAAGAAGAAATGTGTCAGTGAGAACGATGTTGAGCAGACAAGAGTGGTGTCAGACAGCTGGTAGATTTGTTAGTTAGGTGTGAAAAAGCTGTCAGATGACAATCTGTGACAAAGCTGTCAGACATGTGAGAGAGGTGGAAGAGAACCATTTCGTAAAGATAGTAGGTGTCAAGCAGGTGAGAGATATGTCAGACAGGGTTGAGAGATAAGTCAGCGAGGTGAGAGAGAAGTCAAATAGACATGAGTGGAGCCAGACAGGTGAGGGAGAAATCACTAACGTGAGTGAGAAGGCGGATAAGTGACAGAGAAGTCTGTTACAAGTATAGCCATACCCGATATATTTTTTACTAGAATGTCCACATTTTTATTATATATATATATATATATATATATATATAAGTTTTAATGATAATATTGCTATATTATATTGTTAGGCGTTCATAATATTGTTGTCAAATAGAAAGAAACCACTAATTAGTGCCGGTTAGCAGTTCAGGTACTGACGTCTCCCTCAGTGACGTGACCAACCTGACTTCCGCTTACCCCTTAGTGGTACAGTCAGTAGGTTCACCACCCTTACTCTGAGTAGGTTCCCACACTAACTCAGAGTACGTTCTCAGTACTCGCTCTGAGTAGAGTCCAACTCAGGGCAGTAGGTTCACCTCCCTTGCTCTGAGCAGGTTCACAGCACTCTGAGTAGGTTCATACAATCTTCTGTGCAGATTTAGGTGCTCAGCCTTTAATAGAATTCCTCGCTCTAGAAGATTACTTAGTCCCAGACAACGTGTACTTTCATGTATAACACTACAAGAGAGAGAACTTTGAACATCAAAATGGTATACAATACCGACAGGTTGTTAGGTAAGACACATATGCAACAGTTAGACAACTTTATTCCGAAACGTTTCGCCTACACAGTAGGCTTCTTCAGTCGAATACAGAAAGTAGGCAGGAACTAGTTCCTGACTATGGAACTGAACTTCTCCAGGCCGAGGGACTGACAACCTCAAATTCTACGACTTCAAGGGTGATGGACTGATTACATCGTCTTCACATCTCTACTGTTCCTGCCTACTTTCTGTATTCGACTGAAGAAGCCTACTGTGTAGGCGAAACGTTTCGGAGTAAAGTTGTCTAACTGTTGCATATGTGTCTTACCTAACAGAGAGAACTTTGTATCACATACTAAGTTTTATATGGATTCTTTTATAATAAAGATCACATTTTATTTAATCGGATCAGTTTCCTAATAATAATCCCAATATTAAAATGACATGTGTCTAAGGACAACTAGACCAGAGCTGGATTCGACGTCTTGTTATGGAAAGAGGCCAAAACAGGCCTATAGACATGGCCACTGACGTAACAGTCACGGAGGTGAGACAGAAGTCACACATATGAGAGAGAAGTGAGAGAGGTGAAAGAGGGTGTCGAAACACATAGTAACTCACCGTTGGCTCTGGTGTAAGCTGCTACACGAGCTGGGAGAGAGGAACACAACTTGGAGAGGAGGGCGAGGCGTCCAAGGTGATCCAGCACTGGAACTCTGGAAGCACCATGGCAGGCTACCACCTCTACCACGTACACTGAGTAGTGGAGTAGTTGCTGTAGACTCAGGTGGGGCACCTGAGTCATGTGTACCTGACGCACCAGAACCCAACCTGTATCAGGAAGACAAGTAACACTGTGTTATATGTGGCACTACCCAGGCTGTGTTATATTGTGACACCACCCTGCCTGTGTTACATGGTGACACCACCCAGCCTGTGTGTTACATTGGGGTACCACCCAGCCTGGGTGTTAGATTGTGGCACCACCCAGCCTGTGTGCAATGTTGTGGCACCACCCAGCCTGTGTGTTACGTTGTGGCACCACCCAGCCTGTGTGTTACTTTGTGGCACCACCCAGCCTGTATCAGGAAGACAAGTAACACTGTGTTACATTGTGGCACCACCTAGCCTGTGTTACATTGTGACACCACCCAGCCTGTGTTACATTGTGACACCACCCAGCCTGTGTTACATGGTGACACCACCCAGCCTGTGTGTTACATTGGGATACCACCCAGCCTGGGTGTTAGATTGTGGCACCACCCAGCCTGTGTGTAATGTTGTGGCACCACCCAGCCTGTGTGTTACGTTGTGGCACCACCCAGCCTGTGTCTTACTTCGTGGCACCACCCAGCCTGTATCAGGAAGACAAGTAACACTGTGTTACATTGTGGCACCACCTAGCCTGTGTTACATTGTGACACCACCCAGCCTGTGTTACATTGTGACACCACCCAGCCTGTGTGTTACGTTGTGGCACCACCCAGCCTGTGTGTTACTTTGTGGCACCACCAAACCTGTGTGTTACATTGTGGCACCACCCAGCCTGTGTTACATGGTGACACCATCCAGCCTTTGTTAAAAGGTGACACCATCCAGCCTGTGTCTTACATTGCGGCACCACCCAGCCTGTATGTTACATTGTGGCACCACCCAGCCTGTGTTACATGGTGACACCACCCAGCCTGTGTTACAAGGTGACACCATCCAGCCTGTCTTACTTCGGGGCACCACCCAGCCTGTATGTTACATTGTGGAACCACCCAGTCTGTGTGTTACTTTGTGGCACCACCCAGCCTGTATGTTACATTGTGGCACCACCGAGTCTGTGTGTTACTTTGTGGCACCACCCAGCCTGTGTCTAACTTTGTGGCACCACCCAGCCTGTGTTACATTGTGGCACCACCCAGCCTGTGATACATTGTGGCACCACCCAGCCTGTGTTACATTGTGGCACCACCCAGCCTGTGATACATTGCGGCACCACCAAGCCTGTGTTACATGGTGACACCACCCAGCCTGTCTGTTACGTTGTGGCACCACCCAGTGTGTGTGTTACTTTGTGGCACCACCCAGCTTGAGTGTTACATTGTGGCACCACCCAGCCTGTGTTACATTGTAGCACCACCAAGCCTGTGTGTTACTTTGTGGCACCACTCAGCCTGTGTTACATTGTAGCACCACCAAGCCTGTGTGTTACTTTGTGGCACCACTCAGCCTGTGTGTTACTTTGTGGCACCACCCAGCCTGTGTGTTACATTGTGGCACCACCCAGCCTGTATCAGGAAGACAAGTAACACTGTGTTACATTGTGGCACCACCTAGCCTGTGTTAAATTGCGACACCACCCAGCCTGTGTTACATTGTGGCACCACCCACCCTGTGTTACATTGTGGCACCACCCAGCCTGTGATACATTGCGGCACCACCAAGCCTGTGTTACATGGTGACACCACCCAGCCTGTCTGTTACGTTGTGGCACCACCCAGTGTGTGTGTTACTTTGTGGCACCACCCAGCTTGAGTGTTACATTGTGGCACCACCCAGCCTGTGTTACATTGTAGCACCACCAAGCCTGTGTGTTACTTTGTGGCACCACTCAGCCTGTGTGTTACTTTGTGGCACCACCCAGCCTGTGTGTTACATTGTGGCACCACCCAGCCTGTATCAGGAAGACAAGTAACACTGTGTTACATTGTGGCACCACCTAGCCTGTGTTACATTGTGACACCACCCAGCCTGTGTTACATTGTGACACCACCCAGCCTGTGTGTTACGTTGTGGCACCACCCAGCCTGTATGTTACTTTGTAGCACCACCAAGCCTGTGTGTTACATTGTGGCACCACCCAGCCTGTGTTACATGGTGACACCACCCAGCCTGTGTTACAAGGTGACACAATCCAGCCTGTCTTACTTCGTGGCACCACCCAGCCTGTATGTTACATTGTGGCACCACCCAGTCTGTGTGTTACTTTGTGGCACCACCCACCCTGTGTTTCATTGTGGCACCACCCAGCCTGTGATACATTGCGGCACCACCCAGCCTGTGTTACATGGTGACACCACCCAGCCTGTCTGTTACGTTGTGGCACCACCCAGTGTGTGTGTTACTTTGTGGCACCACCCAGCTTGAGTGTTACATTGTGGCACCACCCAGCCTGTGTTACATTGTAGCACCACCAAGCCTGTGTGTTACTTTGTGGCACCACTCAGCCTGTGTGTTACTTTGTGGCACCACCCAGCCTGTGTGATACATTGTGGCACCACCCAGCCTGTATCAGGAAGACAAGTAACACTGTGTTACATTGTGGCACCACCTAGCCTGTGTTACATTGTGACACCACCCAGCCTGTGTTACATTGTGACACCACCCAGCCTGTGTGTTACGTTGTGGCACCACCCAGCCTGTGTGTTACTTTGTGGCACCACCAAATCTGTGTGTTACATTGTGGCACCACCCAGCCTGTGTTACATGTTGACACCACCCAGCCTGTGTTACAAGGTGACACCATCCAGCCTGTGCCTTACTTCGTGGCACCACCCAGCCTGTATGTTACATTGTGGAACCACCCAGTCTGTGTGTTACTTTGTGGCACCACCCAGCCTGTATGTTACATTGTGGCACCACCCAGTCTGTGTGTTACTTTGTGGCACCACCCAGCCTGTGTCTAACTTTGTGGCACCACCCAGCCTGTGATACATTGCGGCGGCACCCAGCCTGTGTTACATGGTGACACCACCCAGCCTGTGTTACATTGTGGCACCACCCAGCCTGTGATACATTGCGGCACCACCCAGCCTGTGTTACATGGTGACACCACCCAGCCTGTCTGTTACGTTGTGGCACCACCCAGTGTGTGTGTCACTTTGTGGCACCACCCAGCTAGAGTGTTACATTGTGGCACCACCCAGCCTGTGTTACATTGTAGCACCACCAAGCCTGTGTGTTACTTTGTGGCACCACCCAGTGTGTGTGTTACTTTGTGGCACCACCCAGCTTGAGTGTTACTTTGTGGCACCACCCAGCCTGTGTTACATTGTAGCACCACCAAGCCTGTGTGTTACTTTGTGGCACCACTCAGCCTGTGTGTTACTTTGTGGCACCACCCAGCATGTGTGTTACTTTGTGGCACCACTCAGCCTGTGTGTTACTTTGTGGCACCACTCAGCCTGTGTGTTACTTTGTGGCACCACCCAGCTTGAGTGTTACTTTGTGGCACCACTCAGCCTGTGTGTTACTTTGTGGCACCACTCAGCCTGTGTGTTACTTTGTGGCACCACCCAGCCTGTGTGTTACTTTGTGGCACAGTATTGTATCGGAATCGTGAATATCGGCCATATTTATGATACTGGTATCGGTTGAAAGTGGACGATACCTGCTGGTACTTTTAAACTATTAATAATATATATTATTGAAACAGTAAAATTTACCCTCAGTCTAATAACTAGTTGGTCAGTCAACTCTCGCACACACTAGTTGGTCAGTCATCTCTCGCACACACTAGTTGGTCAGTCAACTCTCGCACACACTAGTTGGTCAGTCATCTCTCGCACACACTAGTTGGTCAGTCATCTCTCGCACACACTAGTTGGTCAGTCATCTCTCGCACACACTAGTTGGTCAGTCATCTCTCGCACACACTAGTTGGTCAGTCATCTCTCGCACACACTAGTTGGTCAGTCATCTACTCTCGCACACACTAGTTGGTCAGTCATCTACTCTCGCACACACTAGTTGGTCAGTCATCTCTCGCACACACTAGTTGGTCAGTCATCTCTCGCACACACTAGTTGGTCAGTCATCTCTCGCACACACTAGTTGGTCAGTCATCTCTCGCACACACTAGTTGGTCAGTCATCTGTCACACACACTAGTTGGTCAGTCATCTCTCACACACACTAGTTGGTCAGTCATCTCTCGCACACACTAGTTGGTCAGTCATCTCTCGCACACACTAGTTGGTCAGTCATCTCTCACACACACTAGTTGGTCAGTCATCTCTCGCACACACTAGTTGGTCAGTCATCTCTCGCACACACTAGTTGGTCAGTCATCTCTCGCACACACTAGTTGGTCAGTCATCTCTCGCACACACTAGTTGGTCAGTCATCTCTCGCACACACTAGTTGGTCAGTCATCTCTCGCACACACTAGTTGGTCAGTCATCTCTCGCACACACTAGTTGGTCAGTCATCTCTCGCACACACTAGTTGGTCAGTCATCTCTCGCACACACTAGTTGGTCAGTCATCTCTCGCACACACTAGTTGGTCAGTCATCTCTCGCACACACTAGTTGGTCAGTCATCTCTCGCACACACTAGTTGGTCAGTCATCTCTCGCACACACTAGTTGGTCAGTCATCTCTCGCACACACTAGTTGGTCAGTCATCTCTCGCACACACTAGTTGGTCAGTCATCTCTCGCACACACTAGTTGGTCAGTCATCTCTCGCACACACACTAGTTGGTCAGTCATCTCTCGCACACACTAGTTGGTCAGTCATCTCTCGCACACACTAGTTGGTCAGTCATCTCTCGCACACACTAGTTGGTCAGTCATCTCTCGCACACACTAGTTGGTCAGTCATCTCTCGCACACACTAGTTGGTCAGTCATCTCTCGCACACACTAGTTGGTCAGTCATCTCTCGCACACACTAGTTGGTCAGTCATCTCTCGCACACACTAGTTGGTCAGTCATCTCTCGCACACACTAGTTGGTCAAGTTGGTCAGTCATCTCTCGCACACACTAGTTGGTCAGTCATCTCTCGCACACACTAGTTGGTTAGTCATCTCTCGCACACAGTAGTTGGTCAGTCATCTCTCACACACACACTAGTTGGTCAGTCATCTCTCGCACACACTAGTTGGTCAGTCATCTCTCGCACACACTAGTTGGTCAGTCATCTCTCACACACACACTAGTTGGTCAGTCATCTCTCGCACACACTAGTTGGTCAGTCATCTCTCGCACACACTAGTTGGTCAGTCATCTCTCGCACACACTAGTTGGTCAGTCATCTCTCGCACACACTAGTTGGTCAGTCATCTCTCGCACACACTAGTTGGTCAGTCATCTCTCGCACACACTAGTTGGTCAGTCATCTCTCGCACACACTAGTTGGTCAGTCATCTCTCGCACACACTAGTTGGTCAGTCATCTCTCGCACACACTAGTTGGTCAGTCATCTCTCGCACACACTAGTTGGTCAGTCATCTCTCGCACACACTAGTTGGTCAGTCATCTCTCGCACACACTAGTTGGTCAGTCATCTCTCGCACACACTAGTTGGTCAGTCATCTCTCGCACACACTAGTTGGTCAGTCATCTCTCGCACACACTAGTTGGTCAGTCATCTCTCGCACACACTAGTTGGTCAGTCATCTCTCGCACACACTAGTTGGTCAGTCATCTCTCGCACACACTAGTTGGTCAGTCATCTCTCGCACACACTAGTTGGTCAGTCATCTCTCGCACACACTAGTTGGTCAGTCATCTCTCGCACACACTAGTTGGTCAGTCATCTCTCGCACACACTAGTTGGTCAGTCATCTCTCGCACACACTAGTTGGTCAGTCATCTCTCGCACACACTAGTTGGTCAGTCATCTCTCGCACACACTAGTTGGTCAGTCATCTCTCGCACACACTAGTTGGTCAGTCATCTCTCGCACACACTAGTTGGTCAGTCATCTCTCGCACACACTAGTTGGTCAGTCATCTCTCGCACACACTAGTTGGTCAGTCATCTCTCGCACACACTAGTTGGTCAGTCATCTCTCGCACACACTAGTTGGTCAGTCATCTCTCGCACACACTAGTTGGTCAGTCATCTACTCTCGCACACACTAGTTGGTCAGTCATCTCTCGCACACACTAGTTGGTCAGTCATCTCTCGCACACACTAGTTGGTCAGTCATCTCTCGCACACACTAGTTGGTCAGTCATCTCTCGCACACACTAGTTGGTCAGTCATCTCTCGCACACACTAGTTGGTCAGTCATCTCTCGCACACACTAGTTGGTCAGTCATCTCTCGTTGGTCAGTCATCTCTCGCACTAGTTGGTCAGTCATCTCTCGCACACACTAGTTGGTCAGTCATCTCTCGCACACACTAGTTGGTCAGTCATCTCTCGCACACACTAGTTGGTCAGTCATCTCTCGCACACACTAGTTGGTCAGTCATCTCTCGCACACACTAGTTGGTCAGTCATCTCTCGCACACACTAGTTGGTCAGTCATCTCTCGCACACACTAGTTGGTCAGTCATCTCTCGCACACACTAGTTGGTCAGTCATCTCTCGCACACACTAGTTGGTCAGTCATCTCTCGCACACACTAGTTGGTCAGTCATCTCTCGCACACACTAGTTGGTCAGTCATCTCTCGCACACACTAGTTGGTCAGTCATCTCTCGCACACACTAGTTGGTCAGTCATCTCTCGCACACACTAGTTGGTCAGTCATCTCTCGCACACACTAGTTGGTCAGTCATCTCTCGCACACACTAGTTGGTCAGTCATCTCTCGCACACACTAGTTGGTCAGTCATCTCTCGCACACACTAGTTGGTCAGTCATCTCTCGCACACACTAGTTGGTCAGTCATCTCTCGCACACACTAGTTGGTCAGTCATCTCTCGCACACACTAGTTGGTCAGTCATCTACTCTCGCACACACTAGTTGGTCAGTCATCTCTCGCACACACTAGTTGGTCAGTCATCTACTCTCGCACACACTAGTTGGTCAGTCATCTCTCGCACACACTAGTTGGTCAGTCATCTCTCGCACACACTAGTTGGTCAGTCATCTCTCGCACACACTAGTTGGTCAGTCATCTCTCGCACACACTAGTTGGTCAGTCATCTCTCGCACACACTAGTTGGTCAGTCATCTCTCGCACACACTAGTTGGTCAGTCATCTCTCGCACACACTAGTTGGTCAGTCATCTCTCGCACACACTAGTTGGTCAGTCATCTCTCGCACACACTAGTTGGTCAGTCATCTCTCGCACACACTAGTTGGTCAGTCATCTCTCGCACACACTAGTTGGTCAGTCATCTCTCGCACACACTAGTTGGTCAGTCATCTCTCGCACACACTAGTTGGTCAGTCATCTCTCGCACACACTAGTTGGTCAGTCATCTCTCGCACACACTAGTTGGTCAGGCATCTCTCGCACACACTAGTTGGTCAGTAGTTGGTCAGTCATCTCTCGCACACACTAGTTGGTCAGTCATCTCTCGCACACACTAGTTGGTCAGTCATCTCTCGCACACACTAGTTGGTCAGTCATCTCTCGCACACACTAGTTGGTCAGTCATCTCTCGCACACACTAGTTGGTCAGCACACACTAGTTGGTCAGTCATCTCTCGCACACACTAGTTGGTCAGTCATCTCTCGCACACACTAGTTGGTCAGTCATCTCTCGCACACACTAGTTGTTCAGTCATCTTCTCTCGCACACACTAGTTGGTCAGTCATCTCTCGCACACACTAGTTGGTCAGTCATCTCTCGCACACACTAGTTGGTCAGTCATCTCTCGCACACACTAGTTGGTCAGTCATCTCTCGCACACACTAGTTGGTCACTCATCTCTCGCACACACTAGTTGGTCAGTCATCTCTCGCACACACTAGTTGGTCAGTCATCTCTCGCACACACTAGTTGGTCAGTCATCTCTCGCACACAGTAGTTGGTCAGTCATCTCTCGCACACACTAGTTGGTCAGTCATCTCTCGCACACACTAGTTGGTCAGTCATCTACTCTCGCACACACTAGTTGGTCAGTCATCTCTCGCACACACTAGTTGGTCAGTCATCTACTCTCGCACACACTAGTTGGTCAGTCATCTCTCGCACACACTAGTTGGTCAGTCATCTCTCGCACACACTAGTTGGTCAGTCATCTCTCACACACACTAGTTGGTCAGTCATCTCTCGCACACACTAGTTGGTCAGTCATCTCTCGCACACACTAGTTGGTCAGTCATCTCTCGCACACACTAGTTGGTCAATCATCTCTCGCACACACTAGTTGGTCAGTCATCTCTCGCACACACTAGTTGGTCAGTCATCTCTCACACACACTAGTTGGTCAGTCATCTCTCGCACACACTAGTTGCTCAGTCTTCTCTCGTACACACTAGTTGGTCAGTCATCTCTCGCACACACTAGTTGGTCAGTCATCTCTCGCACACACTAGTTGGTCAGTCATCTCTTGCACACACTAGTTGGTCAGTCATCTCTCGCACACACTAGTTGGTCAGTCATCTCTCGCACACACTAGTTGGTCAGTCATCTCTCGCACACACTAGTTGGTCAGTCATCTCTCGCACACACTAGTTGGTCAGTCATCTCTCGCACACACTAGTTGGTCAGTCATCTCTCGCACACACTAGTTGGTCAGTCATCTCTCGCACACACTAGTTGGTCAGTCATCTCTCGCACACACTAGTTGGTCAGTCATCTCTCGCACACACTAGTTGGTCAGTCATCTCTCGCACACACTAGTTGGTCAGTCATCTCTCGCACACACTAGTTGGTCAGTCATCTCTCGCACACACTAGTTGGTCAGTCATCTCTCGCACACACTAGTTGGTCAGTCATCTCTTGCACACACTAGTTGGTCAGTCATCTCTCGCACACACTAGTTGGTCAGCCATCTCTCGCGCACACTAGTTGGTCAGTCATCTACTCTCGCACACACTAGTTGGTCAGTCATCTCTCGCACACACTAGTTGGTCAGTCATCTCTCGCACACACTAGTTGGTCAGTCATCTCTCGCACACACTAGTTGGTCAGTCATCTCTCGCACACACTAGTTGGTCAGTCATCTCTTGCACACACTAGTTGGTCAGTCATCTCTCGCACACACTAGTTGGTCAGTCATCTCTCGCACACACTAGTTGGTCAGTCATCTCTCGCACACACTAGTTGGTCAGTCATCTCTCGCACACACTAGTTGGTCAGTCATCTCTCGCACACACACTAGTTGGTCAGTCATCTCTCACACACACTAGTTGGTCAGTCATCTCTCGCACACACTAGTTGGTCAGTCATCTCTCGCACACACACTAGTCGGTCAGTCATCTCTCGCACACACTAGTTGGTCAGTCATCTCTCGCACACACACTAGTTGGTCAGTCATCTCTCGCACACACTAGTTGGTCAGTCATCTCTCGCACACACACTAGTTGGTCAGTCACCTCTCGCACACACTAGTTGGTCAGTCATCTCTCGCACACACTAGTTGGTCAGTCATCTCTCGCACACACTAGTTGGTCAGTCATCTACTCTCGCGCACACTAGTTGGTCAGTCATCTCTCGCACACACTAGTTGGTCAGTCATCTCTCGCACACACTAGTTGTTCAGCCATCTCTCGCACACACTAGTTGGTCAGTCATCTCTCGCACACACACTAGTTGGTCAGTCATCTCTCGCACACACTAGTTGGTCAGTCATCTCTCGCACACACTAGTTGGTCAGTCATCTACTCTCGCACACACTAGTTGGTCAGTGATCTCTCGCACACACTAGTTGGTCAGTCATCTCTCGCACACACACTAGTTGGTCAGTCATCTCTCACACACACTAGTTGGTCAGTCATCTCTCGCACACACTAGTTGGTCAGTCATCTCTCGCACACACACTAGTCGGTCAGTCATCTCTCGCACACACTAGTTGGTCAGTCATCTCTCGCACACACACTAGTTGGTCAGTCATCTCTCGCACACACTAGTTGGTCAGTCATCTCTCGCACACACACTAGTTGGTCAGTCACCTCTCGCACACACTAGTTGGTCAGTCATCTCTCGCACACACTAGTTGGTCAGTCATCTCTCGCACACACTAGTTGGTCAGTCATCTACTCTCGCGCACACTAGTTGGTCAGTCATCTCTCGCACACACTAGTTGGTCAGTCATCTCTCGCACACACTAGTTGTTCAGCCATCTCTCGCACACACTAGTTGGTCAGTCATCTCTCGCACACACACTAGTTGGTCAGTCATCTCTCGCACACACTAGTTGGTCAGTCATCTCTCGCACACACTAGTTGGTCAGTCATCTACTCTCGCACACACTAGTTGGTCAGTGATCTCTCGCACACACTAGTTGGTCAGTCATCTCTCGCACACACTAGTTGGTCAGTCATCTCTCGCGCACACTAGTTGGTCAGTCATCTCTCGCACACACTAGTTGGTCAGTCATCTACTCTCGCACACACTAGTTGGTCAGTCATCTCACGCACACACTAGTTGGTCAGTCATCTCTCGCACACACTAGTTGGTCAGTTATCTCTCGCACAAACTAGTTGGTCAGTCATCTACTCTCGCACACACTAGTTGGTCAGTCATCTACTCTCGCACACAACGGTCAAGGACCAGGTAATCAGGCTAAGGAAGGAAGGAGGAGAGACAACAAGAAATGACCGTGAAGTATGTGAAGAACTCAACAAGAGATTCAAAGAAGTGTTCACAGAGGAGACAGAAGGGACTCCAGAAAGACGGAGAGGTGGGGCACACCACCAAGTGCTGGACACAGTGCACACAACCGAGGAAGAAGTGAAGAGGCTTCTGAGTGAGCTAGATACCTCAAAGGCAATGGGGCCAGATAACATCTCCCCATGGGTATTGAGAGAGGGAGCAGAGGCGCTATGTGTACCCCTAACAACAATATTCAATACATCTATCGAAACAGGGAGAATGCCTGAGGCATGGAAGACAGCAAATGTAGTCCCAATCTTTAAAAAAGGAGACAGACATGAAGCATTAAACTACAGACCAGTGTCACTGACATGTATAGTATGCAAAATCATGGAGAAGATTATCAGGAGAAGAGTGGTGGAACACCTAGAAAGGAACGATCTCATCAACAGCAGCCAACATGGTTTCAGAGACGGGAAATCCTGTGTCACAAACCTACTGGAGTTCTATGACATGGTGACAGCCGTAAGACAAGAGAGAGAGGGGTGGGTGGATTGCATTTTCTTGGACTGCAAGAAGGCGTTTGACACAGTTCCACACAAGAGATTGGTGCAAAAACTGGAGGACCAAGCAGGGATAACAGGGAATACTTGTCAGGAAGACAGCAGCGAGTCATGGTACGTGGCGAGGTGTCAGAGTGGGCACCTGTGACCAGCGGGGTCCCGCAGGGGTCAGTCCTAGGACCAGTGCTGTTTCTGGTATTTGTGAACGACATGACGGAAGGAATAGACTCCGAGGTGTCCCTGTTTGCAGATGACGTGAAGTTGATGAGAAGAATTCACTCGATCGAAGACCAGGCAGAACTACAAAGGGATCTGGACAGGCTGCAGACCTGGTCCAGAAATTGGCTCCTGGAGTTCAATCCCACCAAGTGCAAAGTCATGAAGATTGGGGAAGGGCAAAGAAGGCCGCAGACGGAGTACAGTCTAGGGGGTAAGAGACTACAAACCTCACTCAAGGAAAAAGTTCTTGGGGTGAGTATAACACCAGGCACATCTCCTGAAGCGCACATCAACCAAATAACTGCTGCAGCATATGGGCGCCTAGCAAACCTCAGAACAGCATTCCGACATCTTAATAAGGAATCATTCAGGACCCTGTACACCGTGTACGTTAGGCCCATATTGGAGTATGCGGCACCAGTTTGGAACCCACACCTAGCCAAGCACGTGAAGAAACTAGAGAAAGTGCAAAGGTTTGCAACAAGACTAGTCCCAGAGCTAAGAGGTATGTCCTACGAGGAGAGGTTAAGGGAAATCAACCTGACGACACTGGAGGACAGGAGAGATAGTGGGGACATGATAACGACATACAAAATACTGAGAGGAATTGACAAGGTGGACAAAGACAGGATGTTCCAGAGATTGGACACAGTAACAAGGGGACACAGTTGGAAGCTGAAGACACAGATGAATCACAGGGATGTTAGGAAGTATTTCTTCAGCCACAGAGTAGTCAGTAAGTGGAATAGTTTGGGAAGAGATGTAGTGGAGGCAGGATCCATACATAGCTTTAAGCAGAGGTATGATAAAGCTCACGGCTCAGGGAGAGTGACCTAGTAGCGATCAGTGAAGAGGCGGGGCCAGGAGCTCGGACTCGACCCCCGCAACCTCAACTAGGTGAGTACAACTAGGTGAGTACACTAGTTGGTCAGCCATCTACTCTCGCACACACTAGTTGGTCAGACATCTACTCTCGCACACACTAGTTGGTCAGACATCTACTCTCGCACACACTAGTTCGTCAGTCATCTACTCTCGCACACACTAGTTGGTTAGTCATCTACTCTCGCACACACTAGTTGGTCAGTCATCTACTCTCGCACACACTATTTGGTCAGTCATCTACTCTCGCACACACTAGTTGGTCAGTCATCTACTCTCGCACACACTAGTTGGTCAGTCATCTACTCTCGCACACTAGTTGGTCAGTCATCTACTCTCGCACACACTAGTTGGTCAGTCATCTACTCTCGCACACACTAGTTGGTCAGTCATCTACTCTCGCACACACTAGTTGGTCAGTCATCTACTCTCGCACACACTAGTTGGTCAGTCATCTACTCTCGCACACACTAGTTGGTCAGTCATCTACTCTCGCACACACTAGTTGGTCAGTCATCTACTCTCGCACACACACTAGTTGGTCAGTCATCTACTCTCGCACACACACTAGTTGGTCAGTCATTTACTCTCGCACACACACTAGTTGGTCAGTCATCTACTCTCGCACACACTAGTTGGTTAGTCATCTACTCTCGCACACACTAGTTGGTCAGTCATCTACTCTCGCACACACTATTTGGTCAGTCATCTACTCTCGCACACACTAGTTGGTCAGTCATCTACTCTCGCACACACTAGTTGGTCAGTCATCTACTCTCGCACACTAGTTGGTCAGTCATCTACTCTCGCACACACTAGTTGGTCAGTCATCTACTCTCGCACACACTAGTTGGTCAGTCATCTACTCTCGCACACACTAGTTGGTCAGTCATCTACTCTCGCACACACTAGTTGGTCAGTCATCTACTCTCGCACACACTAGTTGGTCAGTCATCTACTCTCGCACACACTAGTTGGTCAGTCATCTACTCTCGCACACACACTAGTTGATCAGTCATCTACTCTCGCACACACACTAGTTGGTCAGTCATCTACTCTCGCACACACTAGTTGGTCAGTCATGTACTCTCGCACACACACTAGTTGGTCAGTCATCTACTCTCGCACACACTAGTTGGTCAGTCATCTACTCTCGCACACACTAGTTTGTCAGTCATCTACTTTCGCACACACTAGTTGGTCAGTTATCTACTCTCGCACACACTAGTTGGTCAGTCATCTACTCTCGCACACACACTAGTTGGTCAGTCATTTACTCTCGCACACACACTAGTTGGTCAGTCATCTACTCTCGCACACACTAGTTGGTCAGCCATCTACTCTCGCACACACTACTTGGTCAGTCATCTACTCTCGCTCACACTAGTTGGTCAACCATCTACTCTCGCACACACTAGTTGGTCAGTCATCTACTCTCGCACACACTAGTTGGTCAGTCATCTACTCTCGCACACACACTAGTTGGTCAGTCATCTACTCTCGCACACACACTAGTTGGTCAGTCATCTACTCTCGCACACACTAGTTGGTCAGTCATTTACTCTCGCACACACTAGTTGGTCAGTCATCTACTCTCGCACACACACTAGTTGGTCAGTCATCTACTCTAGCACACACACTAGTTGGTCAGTCATCTACTCTCGCACACACTAGTTGGTCAGTCATCTACTCTCGCACACACTAGTTGGTCAGTCATCTACTCTCGCACACACTAGTTGGTCAGTCATCTACTCTCGCACACACACTAGTTGGTCAGTCATCTACTCTCGCACACACACTAGTTGGTCAGTCATCTACTCTCGCACACACTAGTTGGTCAGTCATGTACTCTCGCACACACACTAGTTGGTCAGTCATCTACTCTCGCACACGCTAGTTGGTCAGTCATCTACTCTCGCACACACTAGTTTGTCAGTCATCTACTTTCGCACACACTAGTTGGTCAGTCATCTACTCTCGCACACACTAGTTGGTCAGTCATCTACTCTCGCACACACACTAGTTGGTCAGTCATTTACTCTCGCACACACACTAGTTGGTTAGTCATCTACTCTCGCACACACTAGTTGGTCAGTCATCTACTCTCGCACACACTAGTTGGTCAGTCATCTACTCTCGCACACACTAGTTGGTCAGTCATCTGCTCTCGCACACACACTAGTTGGTCAGTCATCTACTCTCGCACACACACTAGTTGGTCAGTCATCTACTCTCGCACACACACTAGTTGGTCAGTCATCTACTCTCGCACACACTAGTTGGTCAGCCATCTACTCTCGCACACACACTAGTTGGTCAGTCATCTACTCTCGCACACACTAGTTGGTCAGCCATCTACTCTCGCACACACACTAGTTGGTCAGTCATCTACTCTCGCACACACTAGATGGTCAGTCATCTACTCTCGCACACACTAGTTGGTCAGTCATCTACTCTCGCACACACTAGTTGGTCAGTCATCTACTCTCGCATACACTAGTTGGTCAGTCATCTACTCTCGCATACACTAGTTGGTCAGTCATCTACTCTCGCACACACTAGTTGGTCAGTCATCTACTCTCGCACACACTAGTTGGTCAGTCATCTACTCTCGCACACACTAGTTGGTCAGTCATCTACTCTCGCACACACTAGTTGGTCAGTCATCTACTCTCGCACACACTAGTTGGTCAGTCATCTACTCTCGCACACACACTAGTTGGTCAGTCATCTACTCTCGCACACACTAGTTGGTCAGCCATCTACTCTCGCACACACACTAGTTGGTCAGTCATCTACTCTCGCACACACTAGTTGGTCAGCCATCTACTCTCGCACACACACTAGTTGGTCAGTCATCTACTCTCGCACACACTAGTTGGTCAGTCATCTACTCTCGCACACACTAGTTTGTCAGTCATCTACTCTCGCATACACTAGTTGGTCAGTCATCTACTCTCGCATACACTAGTTGGTCAGTCATCTACTCTCGCACACACTAGTTGGTCAGTCATCTACTCTCGCACACACTAGTTGGTCAGTCATCTACTCTCGCACACACTAGTTGGTCAGCCATCTACTCTCGCACACACTAGTTGGTCAGCCATCTACTCTCGCACACACTAGTTGGTCAGCCATGATTGTAGTCTGCAGCGGAGTGTAACAGACGTTATCATTGCTAGCTGTACAGAAATACTAAGTTATTTTAGTCACTCTTATCCAGCCTGTAGTAAACTGGAGGTTTTTCAGGATCAACATGAACTATCACAGCACAAGATCATTCAGTATGTTAAGTAAAAAGACAAAAGTGTAACTAATGCGACATTTTATTGTGGCAACGTTTCGCTCTCCTGGAGCTTTGTCAGTCCGTTACAAATACACGGACACAGAGGGTATGTAGGTATCAGAGTGAGGTGTAAGCTCAATAAAATTTTTACAAAAGTAGTAGTGGTAGTAGTAGTGGTAGTAGTAATAGTGGTAGTAGTAATAATACATGTGTTTATTAGAACTTGTCGCTTGCGTAGCTTTAAAATGCTTTGGTTGGGCAAAATATTTTTGTTAGTGGGTTGAATTTGAGAAGGTACGTTGCAGTGTTCCTCCTTTCTGATGTTCGTAGGTAGTATTCTTGCTAATACTTCAGAGATGATGAACCTGCCTTTATTTTGCTTATTGGTATTATAAATAGCGATTAATGTTGATTCAAAGCACTTACGTCTACGGAAATTAGGTTCACTAGTCCGGCGTCGTTGAATTTCATGAGGTGATTGGCAGAATTCCGGTGTTGTACACAGGCACTGTTCCTACATGCATTTATGTGTTCATTGAGACGTATTTCGAGGTTTCTTTCTGTTTCACCTACGTATATTCTGTCGAAGCCTCCACAGGGTATAGTGTAAACTCCTGCATTGACTAGTTCATGGTGCTTCAATTTTACCCAGGTTAGGTCCCTTAGGGAAGTGTTGGTTGCTATTGTGACTAGTGTCAGCTTGAACGAGTACTTGAGAAACGTAGACAAATATTTCAGAGAACCAACAAGTTAGTAAATCAGACACGTGTACAACACTTGGTTATCTTCATTTAGGAAACGTTTCGCCACACATTGGCTTCATCAGTCCTGTACAAAGAAGAATGGTGAAGATCAGAGAGAGTTTGAGGTAATCAGTCACCCAGCTTGGAGTCGATGAAATCAGTCCATGAATCTTGAAAAGATGCAGCATACGCATGAAGTGGCTTATATACTGTAGACAGGTGAAGCAGTAGGTAGCGGTAGCCAAATTCTCAAGAAGCCAGGGATGGGGTGACAAAATTCGAGGTACGGGAATCCTGTATCAGCTAAATTTTCGATGAGCTAAGGGAGGATGGCAAAGCCTGGGGTGGGAAAATCCAGCAGCAGCAAATTTTTCAGGAATCCATGGGGAGGGAGATGCTTGCAAGTGCTGGGGTGGTGGAATCCTGTAACAGGTAAATTTTCAAGTAGTCAGTGGCTTGGCAAGGGCAGGGGAGTGGGAATACAGCAGCAGCTATATTTCTGAGGAGCGAGGGAGGCTAACAAGGGGGGTTAATCCAACTGCATGCAAACTTTTGAGAAGCATTGGGGATGGTAAAGGCCATGGTAAAGGAATGTAGCAGAAAATTTTTGAGGAGCCAGGGGGATGGCAAAGTTTGAGAAATCCAGCTGCAGCCAAAATTTCAAAGAGCTATGGGGGGCTGCAAAGATCTGAGGTGGGAGAATCCAGCTGCTGCCAAATTTTAAGAGAGGGAGGGGAGGTGGATAGAGCCGGGGTAGGGAAAGCCAGCAGCAGCCAAATTATCAAAGAGCCAGGGAGGCTGGCAAAAGTCAGGCGAGACAATCAAGCAGCAACCAAATTAAGGAGGAATAAGTGCAAATGTCAATGGCTGGAGAGGGGAAATCCAGCAGAAGCCAAATTATCGATTAGCAAGGGTCGCTGACAAGGGCCGAGGTTTGGGTATTTAGCAGCACCCAAATTTTCACAGGGTAGGTGTGGGGGAAATACAGCAGCAACCAATTTTTTGGGGAAGTAGGGGTATGGCAGTGGCTGGGGAGTAGAGGAATCTACCAGCAGCAAAATGTTTGAATGAGGGGGGGGGGGAAACTGACAAGGGTTAGGATGAGAGAATCCAGCAGCAGCCAATTGTTTTTAAAACCGAGCAGTTCTCTCAAGTGGAGGGTGCTAATAACACCCCGAGATTGGGAAAAGAGCAACAGCCACATTTTTGAGAAGACATATGGGATTGCAAATGTCTGGGAAAGAAGAATCCAGCAACAATCAAATATTCATGCAGCAAAAGGGCTGGCAAAGACATCATAGCAGTTACAGAAACAAAACTCACGGAGACAATAACAGATGCAATCTTCCCACCAGGATAACAGATCATGAGGAAAGATAGAAGGGGCAGGGGGGGAGGTGGGGTTGCTCTGCTCGTAAAAAAACAGAGGGAAATTCGAGAAAATGGAAGGTATAGATGAGACGGGAGAAAGAGACTGCATAGCAGGTACACTTCAGTCTGGGGAACACAAAGTGGTCATTGCAGTGATGTATAATCCACCACAGAACTGCAGGAGGCCAAGAGAGGAATATGAAGAGAACAACAGAGCAATGGTGGACACACTTGCTGAGGTGGCAAGAAGAGCTCATTCCAGCAGAGCAATGTTGCTGGTTATGGGAGATTTCAACCACAGGGAGATCGACTGGGAAAGCCTGGAGCCACATAGGGGTCCCGAAACATGGAGAGCCAGGATGCTGGACGTGGTGCTGGAAAACCTCATGCACCAACATGTTAAGGACACTACCAGAGTGAGAGGGGAGGATGAACCAGCAAGATTGGACCTTGTGTTCACCCTGGGCAGCTCAGACATTGAGGACATCAAGTATGAGAGTCCCCTAGGAGCTAGCGACCAAGTGGTTCTGTGCTTTGAATACATAGTAGAGCTGCAAGTGGAGAGAATAACAGGAGTTGAATGGGAAAAGCCTGACTATAAAAGAGGGGACTACATAGGGTTGAAGAACTTCCTGCGGGAGGTCCAGTGGGACAGGGAACTGGCAGGAAAGCCAGTAAATGAAATGATGGAATATGTAATAACAAAATGCAAGGAGGCAGTGGAAAAGTTTATTCCCAAGGGCAACAGTAACAACGGGAAGACCAGCACGAGCCCCTGGTTTACCCGACGGTGTAAGGAGGCAAAAACAAAGTGCAATAGAGAATGGAAAAAGTACAGAAGGCAGAGAACACACGAAAATAGGGAGATCAGTCGCAGAGCCAGGAATGAGTATGCACAGGTAAGGAGGGAGGCCCAGCGACAGTATGAAAATGACATAGCATCGAGAATCAAGACTGACCCGAAACTGTTGTATAGCCACATCAAGAGGAAGACAGCAGTCAAAGACCAGGTGATCAGATTAAGGACAGAAGGTGGAGAACTCACAAGAAATGATCAGGAGGTATGTGAGGAGCTGAACAGGAGATTTAAGGAAGTTTTTACAGTAGAGACAGGAAGGGCTGTAGGAAGACAGCACAGAAGGGAACATCAAGAGGGAATATACCAACAAGTGTTGGATGACATACGAACAACTGAGGAGGAGGTGAAGAAGCTCTTAAGTGACCTTGACACCTCAAAGGCGATGAGACCGGACAACATCTCCCCATGGGTCCTTGGAGAAGGAGCAGAGATGCTGTGCGTGCCTCTAACCACAATCTTCAACACGTCCCTTGAAACTGGGCAACTACCTGAGAAATGGAAGACAGCTAATGTAGTCCCCATATTTAAGAAAGGAAACAGAAACGAGGCACTAAACTACAGACCTGTGTCTCTGACACGTATTGTGTGCAAAGTCATGGAGAAGATTATCAGGAGGAGAGTGGTCGAACACCTGGAAAGGAACAAGATTATAAATGAAAACCAGCATGGGTTCATGGAAGGCAAATCCTATATCACAAACCTCCTGGAGTTTTATGACAAGGTAACAGAAGTAAGACACGAGAGAGAGGGGTGGGTAGATTGCGTTTTCCTAGACTGCAGGAAGGCCTTTGACACAGTTCCCCACAAGAGATTAGTGCAGAAGCTGGAGGATCAGGCGCATGTAAAAGGGAGGGCACTGCAATGGATAAGGGAATACCTAACAGGGAGGCAGCAACGAGTCATGGTACGTGAAGAGGTATCACAGTGGGCGCCTGTTACGAGCGGGGTCCCACAGGGGTCAGTTCTAGGACCAGTGCTATTTTTGATATATATGAACGACATGATGGAAGGAATAGACTCTGAAGTGTCCTTGTTCGCAGATGACGTGAAGTTGATGAGAAGAATTAAATCGGACGAGGATGAGGCAGGACTGCAAAGAGACCTGGACAGGCTGGACATGTGGTCCAGTAACTGGCTTCTCGAATTCAATCCAGCCAAATGCAAAGTCATGAAGATTGGGGAGGGGCAAAGAAGACCACAGACAGAGTATAGGCTAGGTGGACAAAGACTACAGACCTCACTCAGGGAGAAAGACCTTGGGGGTGACCATAACACCGAGCACATCACCGGAGGCACACCTCAACCAAATAACTGCTGCAGCATACGAGCGCCTGGCAAACCTGAGAATAGCGTTCCGATACCTTAATAAGGAATCGTTCAAGACACTGTACACTGTGTATGTTAGGCCCATACTGGAGTATGCAGCACCAGTCTGGAACCCACACCTGGTCAAGCACGTCAAGAAGCTAGAGAAAGTACAAAGGTTTGCAACAAGGCTAGTCCCAGAGCTCAAGGGAATGTCGTACGAGGAAAGGTTAAGGGAAATCGGACTGACGACACTGGAGGACAGAAGGGTCAGGGGAGACATGATAACGACATACAAGATACTGCGGGGAATAGACAAGGTGGACAGAGATAGGATGTTCCAGAGAGGGGACACAGGGACAAGAGGTCACAACTGGAAGCTGAAGACTCAGACGAGTCACAGGGACGTTAGGAAGTATTTCTTCAGTCATAGAGTTGTCAGCAAGTGGAATAGCCTAGCAAGTGAAGTAGTGGAGGCAGGAACCATACATAGTTTTAAGAAGAGGTATGACAAAGCTCAGGAAGCAGAGAGAGAGAGGACCCAGTAGCGATCAGTGAAGAGGCGGGGCCAGGAGCTGAGTCTCGACCCCTGCAACCACAATTAGGTGAGTACAATTATGTGAGTACACACACACACACACACACACACACACACACACACACACACACACACACACACACAAGAATACAAAGGAATCATTTAACATTATTTTAAAAAATCCAATAAGTTTAATGGAAAAATCCCAACCATTGGCGGAAAGAAAAAAAATGCGATTACTGACTGTGTTGTGGGTGATGAATGTCGTAGTGGGTCAGGTTTTCCTCGTGGGCTTGGTAATCAGCTTGGATTCCTGCGTGGGATGGAAATTCATGCACTGTCTGTCCATGGTGGAAGGGAAACTCCTTTTCGCTTTCATTTGGAACCGGCAGCAGTCTGGAGATTCCATCACTAGCGGGATCCTCAAGAGATGAGTAATCAGTCTTCAGCACTCTGCTCTCTACTGTCTTCAGGAGAGTGTTCTTGGAGTGCAGCTGGTCCGTCCGAAGTGTAGTCTCAAACTCTTCATCACCAAGGATGCTCCCATGAGGTGCTCTTCGTGATCTTTGGATCCTGACGACGAACATTCAAAACTTAATTTGATCGTGGTTGATGCTTTATAAAATCGTACATAAAAGGAATGAATACCTACGAATTACAGATTTTTAATATCAAGTATAAGATCTGGCTTAATATTTCGTTAACTTTCATCAACGACATGTTATTTACGTGGTATCTGACTTTGTTTCTTTACAAATTATTAAATAATTTAATAAATAAAATACTGAGCAGTATTTAAAATATGTCTTTGTATGAAAAAAGTAATTCTTTGTAAGTTGAATCATAACAGTGAGAAATTCATGTCTTTGATTTCTTCGCAACTCACTTCTTAATGTACACGTTGTCCATGATAAAATCTTCAAAGCCTATCTGGCCAATCACCTCCTGATCGTCAGCAGCACCAGCGTCCTGACAGGGGCAGCAGGAAGGCGTGGGAGTTGGCGTGACACTGCACGAGTCCTCACTACCCACGCCTGCAGCCTTTCCCTGAGGCTCCTTCCATGGCTGTGTAGTTCCCCTTACCGTCTCTCTGCCCTCAACGTCATCCATGACCACCATCTTGGTGTCGACGTAGTCCCTTGCTGATTAGAAACATTATATGCAACCAAACATGCATATGCAAATATTTATCGGTATAAACGCACAATGTATACACACCTACATACATTAACAGGAATTACCAAATTTCGTGCGACAATTTTTTGTCAAGAAAAGTACAAGAGGAGGCAAATTAGTTTTTCTCTTGTTTTGCAATGAAAAAGACAATTGACAGCAAGAACTTCCTGTGCCACACAACAAGATTTTTCTTATATGTTAATGCTCTGATCAGACTAGAACAAATTAACTATGTGGCACTTGAGGTATGTTCAAAGCATATTCATTTAAGGGAAAGGTAGAGAAGATGTAAACTAGAAAGAGAAAGGCGCGCCCTATGCAGGCGATGGCAACAAATAACAGAGCAACTAAAAAAGGCCAATATATCTAATACGAAGGGAGGTACTGGTCAGAGAAGTAGCAGACAACGAACTTAAGCTAAAGGAATCTTACAGGAGCCACGAAAAGTGGGAAGAACTAAAAGCCATAAATGAATATGAAATAAACCCAAAATATTTCTTTTCTTATACCAAATCAAAGTCGAGAACAACATCCAGTATTGGGAACCTACTTAAGATGGGTCCTACACAGATGACAGTAAGGAAATGAGTGAGCTACTCAAGTCCCAATATGACTCGATTTTTAGCGAGTCGCTAACCTGACAGAGTCAAATACCTAAATGAGATTTTTATGAGCGAAACACAGAATTTGGTAGACTCAAACCTATCTGATATTATTCTGACGCCAGATGACTTTCAAAAGGCGAAAATGACATGTCCATGCACTCAGCCTCAGGCCCAGACTCATGGAACTCCATATTCATCAAGAACTGCAAGAAGCCCCTATCATGTGTTTTTAACATCCTATGGAGAGGGAGCATGGACACGGGGGTCGTCCCACAGCTGCTAAAAACAACAGACATAGCCCCACTCCACAAAGGTGGCAGTAAAGCAATTGTAAAAGAACTGCAGACCGATACCACTAACAACTCATATCATAAAAATCTTTCAAAGGGTTCTAAGAAGCAAGATTGCCACCCACCTAGATACCCATCAGTTTCACAACCCAGGGCAACATGCAACAGCAGGTCACTCCTGCCTGTCCCAACTACTGGACCACTATGAAAAGGTCCTGGATGCTCTAGAAGACAAACAAAACGCAGATGTAGTGAACACAGACTTTGCAAAAGCCTTTGACAAGTGTGACCATGTTGTAAAAGTGCACGAAATGACTGATAAAGGAATAACAGGAAAAGTTGGCAGATGGATCTATAATTTCCTAACAAACAGAACATAATGAGTAGTAGTAAACAGAGTAAAGTCTGAGGCAGCTACGGTGAAAAGTTCTGTTCCACAACTAACAGTACTCGCTCCCATTCTGTTCCTCATCCTCATATCTGACATAGACAAGGATGTCAGCCACAGAGTGTGTCTTCCGATGCAGATGACACCCGACTTTGCATGACAGTGTCCTCCATTGAAGACACTGCAAGACTCCAGGAGGACATCTACTAAATCTTTAAATGGGACGCAGAAAACAATATGAAGTTCAATGATGAGATATTTCAATTACTGCGATATGGGAAACGTGAGGAAATTAGAACTGTATCAGAGTATATAACAAATTCCAACTACACAATAGAGCGGAAACCTAATGTAAAAGATCTGAGAGTGATAATGTCGGAGGATCTCACCTTCAAGGACCACAACATTGTATCAGTCTCATCTGCTAGAAAAATGACAGGATGGATAATGAGAACCTTCAAAACTAGGGATGCCAAGCCCATGATGACACTCTTCAGGTCGCTTGTTCTATCTAGGCTGGAATATTGCTGCACTCTAACAGCACCTTTCAAGGCAGGTGAAATTGCTGACCTAGAAGATTTACAGAGAACCTTCACTCAATTACTGGGAACGCTTAAAGTTCCCCAACCTGTACTTCCTAGAATGCAGGCTAGAGAGATACATGATTATATAGACTTGGAAAGTCCTAGAGGCATTAGTACCAAACTTGAACAAGAAAATCGCCCTTATGAAAGACTTAGCAAATGGTGCAACATCGCTCCAGTGAAAAGCAGGGACGCCTCTATCACGATAAAAGACAACACAGTAAGTGTCAGGGGCCCAAGACTGTTCAACTGCCTCCCAGCATACATAATGGGTATTACCAATAAACCCTTGACTGTCTTCAAGAAGGCGCTGGACATGCACCTAAAGTCAGTACCTGACCAGCCAGGCTGTGGTTTGTACGTCGGGTGCGGCAAACAGAAACAGCCTGGTTGATGAGACCCTGCTCCACCATGAGGCCTGGTCACAGACCGGGCCGCGGGGGCGTTGACCCCCGAAACCCTCTTCAGGTATACCCAAGCTAATACGCAATAAGCTCACATGTCATTGGTCTGGTACACAGTAATGTTACCCACACATATGAATGGTGAATCATAGAATTGACGAGAGGAAAAGGTGAGTGGTACACTGAGGAGTCTGTGGAGACAAAAAACTTTCTCCTGGAAGCAAAGAGAGGAGTATATGAGAGTATAGTTACACCAAGAATCTTATATGAGTGTCAAGCATGGGTGGTGAATGTTGCAACAAGGAGAAAGCTGGAGGCAGTGGAAATGTCATGACTGAGGGCAATGTGTGGTGTAAATATAATGCAGAGAATTCGTAGTTTGGAAATTAGGAGGAGGTGTGGGATTACCAAATCTATTATCCAGAGAGCTGAGAAGGGATTGTTGATGTGGTTCAGACATGTAGAGATGTAGAAAGAAATAGAATGACTTCGAGAGTGTATAAATCTGTAGTGGAAGGAAGATGGGGTAGGAGTCGGCCTAGGAGAGGTTGGAGGGAAAGGGTAAAGGTGGTTTTGCGTGCGAGGGGCTTGGACTTCCAACAAGCATGCGTGAGCATGTTATATAGGAGTGAATGGAAACAAATGGTTTTCAGGACTTGACGTCCTGTTGGAGTGTAAGCAAGGTAACATTTATGAAGGGATTCAGGGAAGCCGGCAGGCTGGACTTGAGTCCTAGAGATGGGAAGTACAGTGCCTGCACTCTGAAGAAGGGACGTTAATGTTGATTTTATAACTGTTGTGTAAGCGCACCTCAGGCAAGACAGTGATGGAGTGAATGATGGTGAAAGTTTTTCTTTTTCGGCTCACCCTGCCTTGGTAGGAAACGGCCGATGTGTTAATAAAAATGTCAATGGTCTGGAACACAATACGGTTACCCTCACACATCGATGGTTTGGTGCACAGTAACACTTGATGCCTCATACAAGCATCAGCAACAAATGCCTCATACAAGCATCAACAACAAATGTCTCATACAAGCATCAACAACAAATGCCTCATACAAGCATCAACAACAAATGTCTCATACAAGCATCAACATGAAATGTCTCATACAAGCATCAACAACAAGTGTCTCATACAAGCATCAACAACAAGTGTCTCATACAAGCATCAACAACAAATGTCTCATACAAGCATCAACATGAAATGTCTCATACAAGCATCAACAACAAGTGTCTCATACAAGCATCAACAACAAGTGTCTCATACAAGCATCAACAACAAGTGTCTCATACAAGCATCAACAACAAGTGTCTCATACAAGCATCAACAACAAGTGTCTCATACAAGCATCAACAACAAGTGTCTCATACAAGCATCAACAACAAGTGTCTCATACAAGCATCAACAACAAACAGAAGAGTGACCCTGGTTACCATAACGTCTCATACACCTAACATACACTACAACAAACAGAAGAGTGACCCTGGTTACCATAACGTCTCATACACCTAACATACACTACAACAAACAGAAGAGTGACCCTGGTTACCATAACGTCTCATACACCTAACATACACTACAACAAACAGAAGAGTGACCCTGGTTACCATAACGTCTCATACACCTAACATACACTACAACAAACAGAAGAGTGGCCCTGGTTACCATAACTTCTCATACACCTAACTTACACTACAACAAACAGAAGAGTGACCCTGGTTACCATAACGTCTCATACACCTAACATACACTACAACAAACAGAAGAGTGACCCTGGTTACCATAACTTCTCATACACCTAACATACACTACAACAAACAGAAGAGTGGCCCTGGTTACCATAACTTCTCATACACCTAACATACACTACAACAAACAGAAGAGTGACCCTGGTTACCATAACGTCTCATACACCTAACATACTTTCATGATTACAGAAATCCAGGTCTGGCGGTATTCTTGGAGTGTCGACCAAGAGGGTGACTGTCACCAGGTAGTGGTCGATCAGTCCATTTGGTCTTCGAGGAGGCTCCCACCACAGCTCCAGCGAGGAACTGTTGGGTGATTCCCACCCCAAGTGTACTGGCTCCGTCGGATCTGTGGGTCACATGGAATGTGTATAAACAAACCAAATGTCTTGTAATTACACTCAGGTGAACTAGCTCCTCGGAACTGGTGCATGCTTATGATATTATGTATTTAAATCGATACATTGTTGATGTTTTGAAAGCAAGGCATCGGAATGTTTACGCAAACAGTAAATCAAACTTGAAAGGTTTGAGGAAGTTTTAAAAGGAAGGAGTTAACGGGACTGCACAAGATTTTTACAAGACAGCAAAAGCAAATAAGGAATTGTAGTTTAGATGAATAAACAACTACAAAAACAAATTTAAATTTGTTGATTCTAGAACTGTGTGAGTATGATGAAAACTGGAATGTGTTGAGTAGGTGTAGTGTAAGTGTCATTACACCAGCAGGTATCAGGAGTATAGAGTCTGAATTAATAAGCAATTTTAATTGTTTCAGACTTCGGAACAATGCTCTTCTCCAGACTGAGGGACTGACCACCTCAAAACTTTAAGGGTGATGGACTGATTACATCGTCTTCAAGTGTCTTCTGCTTCTATCACTTTTCTGTACTCGACTGAAGAAGCCTGCTGTGTAGGCGAAACGTTTCGTAATAAAGATACCTAACTGTTGCATACGTGTCTTACCTAACAACAATTTTAAGTAAAGAAATAATTATTTTGAGAACATAAATTTGAAGCGGAACTCACTGTTTTGAACTGTGTAATATAAAATTTTGGGGTGGCTAATGTAAATGTCAATGTTTGTACAGCGAAAGCTTGCTGTGTCCGTGAAATATTGAATGAATAAATTAAGGAGTGGTGGTTGGACCTTAGCAATTCCCATGTAACTCAGTAATGTACAACAGTGACATCTGTACACAAGATGTCAAGTGCGAGCGTAATATATCTGGTGACGTGTTAGAATGTCTTTCCTATCATTTACTTAATGACAAATCACTGGGACTCTCTTAACTTCACCCTCTATAGCTCGACCGCTAGTGCACTCACTCAGGTCTGGAAAGCATTCGGACGTGTTTCCATAAGACACCTACTGTCCCTGTTCACCCATCAGTATAAAATGGGTACCTGGGTGTTAGTTGACTAGTGTGGGTCGCATCCTGGGACAAAGCTGACCTAATTTAAGAACATAAGAAAGCAGGAACGCTGCAGCAGGCCTGTTGGCCCATACTAGGCAGGTCCTTTATAATTCATCCCACTAACAAAACATTTGACCTACCCAATTTTCAATGCTACCCAAGAAATAAGCTCTGATGTGCAAGTCCCACTCAAATCCAACCCCTCCCACTCATGTACTTATCCAACCTAAATTTGAAACTACCCAAAGTCCTAGCCTCAATAACCCAACTAGGTAGACTGTTCCACTCATCAACTACCCTGAACACATCGACTCCAGGTTGAGGGACTGATTACCTCATTCTCCTCCTCTCCTTACGCCTTCCTCTTTGTATTGGACTGATGAAGCCACTGTGTGGCGAAACGTTTCCTGAATAAAGATTCCCATATGCTGCATAAGTATCTCAATCTTCAACTTGTCGGTTTTTCAAACCATTCATCACAACTGTCAGACACTGCAGCATCATGGGATCTTGTTACAAAGAATTCTTCAACACTTGTTCAACCTTTGGACGAAGACCTACTTCGACTAGTGGATGGTACCACTATGACCCCGCCTCCACCTGCTTCACGTCACCTCACTACAGTATATAAGCCACGTCTACGGCCCTATGCTGTACATTCTACAAGATTGATGGACTGAACACATCGACTCCAGGTTGAGGGACTGATTACCTCATTCTCCTCCTCTCCTTACGCCTTCCTCTTTGTATTGGACTGATGAAGCCACTGTGTGGCGAAACGTTTCCTGAATAAAGATTCCCATATGCTGCATAAGTGTCTCAATCTTCAACTTGTCGGTTTTTCAAACCATTCATCACATACCCTATTTCCAAACCAATACTTTCCTGTGTCCTTTCTAAATATAAACTTATCTAATTTAAATCCATTACTGCGGGTTCTCTCTTGGAGAGATATCCTCAAGACCTTATTAATATCCCCTTTATTAATACCCATCTTCCACTTATACACTTCGATCAGGTCTCCCCTCATTCTTCGTCTAACAAGTGAATGTAACTTAAGAGTCTTCAATCTTTCTTCATAAGGAAGATTTCTAATGCTATGTATTAATTTAGTCATCCTACGCTGAATGTTTTCTAACGAATTTATGTCCATTCTGTAATATGGAGACCAGAATTGAGCTGCATAATCTAGGTGAGGCCTTACTAATGATGTATAAAGCTGCAGTATGACCTCTGGACTTCTGTTGCTTACACTTCTTGATATAAATCCCAGTAATCTATTTGCCTTATTACGTACGCTTAGGCATTGCTGTCTTGGTTTAAGGTTGCTGCTCACCATAACCCCCAAGTCCTTTTCGCAATCTGTATGGCTAAGTTCTATATCATTTAACTTATAAGTGCTAGGGTTATGGACACTCCCGAGCTTCAGAACCTTGCATTTATCTACATTGAACTGCATCTGCCACTTTTCTGACCAAGAATAGAGTTTGTTTAAATCCTCCTGAAGTTCCCTAACGTCTACGTTTGAATCAATTATCCTACCTATCTTTGTGTCATCGGCGAATTTGCTCATATCACTAGTAATTCCCTCATCAAGGTCATTGATATATATTATAAACAACAACTGGCCCGAGACAGATTCCTGTGGAACGCCACTTGTTACAGATCCCCACTCGGATTTAACCTCATTTATGGACACTCTCTGCTTCCTGTCTGTGAGCCATGACTCGATCCACGAGAGCACTTTTCCCCCAATGCCATGAGCTGCCACTTTCTTTAACAGTCTTTGGTGCGGAACTCTATCAAAATCCTTACTAAAATCTAAGTAAATAATATCAAACTCTTTATCATGGTCAACAGCCTCAAAAGCTTTACTGAAGAAAGTTAATAAATTAGTTAGACAAGACCGGCCTCTTGTGAATCCATGCTGAGTATCATTAATCAAGCTATGCTTATCGAGATGGCTTCTTATAATCTGAGCTATAATTGACTCTAGTAATTTGCCTACAATTGAGGTCAGGCTTATTGGGCGGTAATTTGACGGTAACGACTTGTCCCCTGTTTTAAAAATAGGAATTACATTAGCCTTCTTCCACATATTAGACACTACACCTGTTTGAAGAGATAAATTAAATATATTAGTTAATGTTTCACAGAGTTCCATTTTGCATTCCTTAAGAACCCTTGAAAAAACCTCATCAGGACCTGGCGACTTATTTTGCTTCAGTCTGTCTATCTGTTTCACAACCATTTCACTAGTGACTGTGATGTTACATAATTTATCTTTTTCTAGCCCACTATAAAAATTAATTACTGAAATATTGTTAGTGTCTTCCTGTGTAAAAACCGAGAGAAAATAATTATTTAAAATCGAGCACATTTCATTCTCTTTGTCAGTAAGATGCCCATAGTTATTTTTAAGGGGACCTATCTTATCTCTGACTTTTGTTCTATATACCTGGAAAAAACTTTTTGGGTTAGTTTTAGAATCCCTAGCAACTTTAATTTCATAGTCCCTTTTAGCTTTTCTTATCCCCTTTTTAATGTCCCTCTTAATGTCAATATACTGATTCATAAGATGACCCTCACCTCTTTTGATACGCCTATAAATTCCTTTCTTATGCCCTAATAGATATTTGAGCCTGTTATTCATCCATTTTGGGTCATTTCTATTTAATCTAATTTCTTTATATGGGATAAACGTTCTTTGAGCAGCATGTATAGTGTTCAGAAAACTGTCATATTGATAGCTCTCTTCGATATCCCAGTCAACAGATGATAAGTGTTCTCTAAGCCCATCGTAATCTGCTAAGCGAAAATCTGGGACTGTTACTGTGTTATCGCTACTATCCAGTTCCTCTGAAATTTCTAAATTATTAACAAGGGATTCATTGTTTGCCATAACTAAGTCAAGGAGGTTATTTCCCCTTGTAGGTTCTGTCACAAACTGCTTCAAAAAACAATCCTGAACTACTTCTAAGAAGTCGTATGATTCTAAATTCCCAGTCAAGAAATTACAATCAATATGACTAAAGTTAAAGTCTCCTAGAATTACTACATTATTGTGCCTTGTGGCATTAACAATTTCCTTCCATAGTAGTCTCCCTTGGTCCCTATCTAAGTTTTGGGGACGGTATATCACTCCTAAAATCAGTTTTTCATGCCCCTCTAAAAATTCTATTCAGACTTAATACCCGTTTTTATGCAACAGTTCAAGCGATCTCGGACATACAATGCCACCCCACCCCTCTTCCCGATACTTCTATCTACTTGGAACAATTTAAAACCCTGAATATGACATTCCGCAGGCATGTCCCAACTTTTTGAATTAAACCACGTCTCAGTTAAGGCAAATACATCAATGTTACCTGCACTAGCAACTAATCTCAACTCATCCATCTTATTCCTAGCACTACGGCTATTAGCATAATGAACATTGAAAGACTCTCCTTTCTCTTTACCCTTCCTGCTCATTTCTGTTTTTCTACTAAACCTATTACTGTCCTTATCACCCAGTGTCACTGGCTTTTCAATATCTACCTCGTTCTGCTTATTACTAGTTCTTCTAGAACTCATATTACTACACTGGGACTTCACTGTTTTCCTGCCAAAACCCATACCACTAACTATTCCTAGTTTAAAGTCCTAACAGCTCCCTCCACTGCAGTTGCCAGTGCTCCCACCCCAGACCTAGATAAGTGAACCCCATCCCTGGCGTACATGTCATTTCTGCCATAGAAGAGGTCCCGGTTGTCAATGAATGTTACCGCATTTTCCTTACAGTATTTGTCCAGCCAGCAATTGACACCAATTGCCCTGGACAACCATTCATTTCCAACTCTTCTCCTTGGCAAAATACCACATATGACAGGGTTCCCACCCTTCCTCCTAATTATTTCTATTGCTGACCTTTACCTGCTAATCAGGTCTTCACTCCTACGTCTGCCAACATCGTTGCCTCCAGCACTGAGACAGAAATAGGTTTGCTCCCATTACCTCTCATAATGTCATCCAGACGGCTAACAATATCCTCCATCCCAGCCCCAGGAAAGCAAACCCTCTGTCTCCTACTCCTGTCCTTCAAGCAGAACGCCCTATCCATATACCTAACTTGGCTATCCCCAACAACAACAATATTCTTACCTTCCTTGGTGTCGTTCGTCGTGACGTTCCCAGTAGTCGACTTGTCAGCATAGATGCTGATCCCTGTGTTATATAGCATAGCTTATTAGTATCATCCATGTGCTTTAGATAGGAGATCCCTTGTAGACCTGTGACTTTGTGTGACGTCACGGGATGTGCATGTGTAGGCTCGTACCTCTGCCTCCCTCTCAGTCGGTGTAGACCTACAGGCAAAGACAGGCAGACGCTGGGCTCCACATTCATCATCACAGTCTGACAATATATATGTTACCATCCAACAAGTGTGTCTACCTTCAACCCTCGATATCTCCATTTAAGAACCCCTATGATAGACTCACATTCGTCGGGTAGCACTGAGAATGTATTAGATGTTTCCACAACAGTTTCCACGGCAGTCTCTTTCTTCTTCGTCGTTTCTACCTTTCCATTCGTCTTCTTGATCGTCAACTTCGTTCCCTGCTGTCCAGCCACTGACCAGTTTCCTTTCTTGACCTGAGGACTCAAAACAGGAGGACTACTACGAATCTTCTTGTTTTCCTCGGTCAGTCGCCGAATCTCCATCTTCGCCATCCTCAATTCTTCCTTAAGCTGTTGGTAAAGTTGCTCGATGGAGGGCATCTATGCTCAGCATAACAAGCGGCTTTCTATATAGTAGTATGTCATTGATGTCAGCTATGGTCTGTATACCTTGTACATGTACTTGTAGCAATGAAGATATTATTATTATTATTATTATTATTATTATTATTATTATTATTATTATTATTATTATTATTATTATTGTTGTTGTTATTATTATATCTCTTCTCAATACGTAAACAGCTCTATCTCATAATGGATTGTTTTGATTTTATTTGGAGTAATGTCATAACTGCTTATCAGCTGCTGATATACTCTTTGACCTCTTGAACTGTATAGCCCTTGTAGTTTAGCGCTTCTTTTTGATTATAATAATAATTTGACCTCCTGACACTAAAAATGTCGAATCATTCTGGTAATTCCTTGTATTCTCTCCCTCACCAACAAGTCTGGCATTGTTCACACAGATAAATCAGGACGTGTAACATTATATAGATGTTAATACCCTATCAAGTTCTATAACTGGGATTCCATTCCCGATATAACTACCGTGATATGTGGGACCTGACTCCACCTGCCATGTGCACATACTATGCACTTGGTATCTGCAGACATAGGAAATCTGGAAAAACAGACGGGACGTGCAACTATGACCACCCTAGAAAATGCCATGCCCATATGACAACAGGAAAATGCAAACTCCCTTCCTATAAGCTTTTTCACCCTGAAGTGTGTACCTCTTCAGTACAGGAAAGACTGTGCTATAACTTAAATTGCCAGGCACACCATCTAAAGGGAATAAAAAGATACAAAACATCCAGGCCATGGGAAAACCTGGGTAGCCACAGCCACTCAAGAGGGAGAGGTTTTTTAGTGCCAGGAAGTAAAAAAACTGGCAGGAAATGGCAGAAATCGTACACCAATTCCAGTCATTCCTGGAGTGGAACCACAGTCGATGGCCTCCACTCCAAACCAACAGATACAGATACTAATGCCGGAAAAAAAATCCCTCCCAGTACCAACAATACCACCAGTCCGATGACATTCTTCTTTGCAAATATACAGGGTCTAAAGCCAGCAACAAACAACAAAATACCTTTCATCCGTGGACTGCTTGCAGAGGCAAAGGCAATGTTCGCGGCTTTCACTGAGACCCACATGAAGGATCACTTGGACAACGAAATATGGATCCCAGGTTACAACCTATACAGATGTGACAGAGTGAACAGGCAAAAGGGGGGGGGGTTGGCCTGTACATTGCAGAGTCACTTGTTTGCACAGAACTGCTTAATGCCTCAAATGATGTAGTGGAAGTTTTAGCAGTAAAGGTCGAGAACCAAAACCTAGTCATTGTGGTAGTCTACAAGCCTCCGGTTGCAACATCCCAGCAATTCCAGGAACAGCTGTTAAAAATTAATCACTGTCTGGAAATTCTTCCAGCTCCTGCACCCAACATCTTGCTCCTGGGGGATTTCAACTTAAGGCACCTAAAATGGAGGAATATAGCAAATAATATTGTTGCAGTAATAACACCAGGAGGCAGCTCTGATGAAAACTCACACTCACACGAGCTTTTAAATCTCTGCACAAAATTCAATTTAAACCAGCAAATAATAGAGCTTACTAGACTGGAGAATACACTAGACCTCATCTTCACTAACAATGATGATCTGATAAGAAATGTCACCATATCAAAAACAATATACTCAGATCACAACATAATTGAGGTTCAGACATGTATGCGTGGAGCCCCAGACAGACATAATGAGACTAGTCACGAGGGAGCATTCACCAAATTCAACTTCAATAACAAAAACATAAAGTGGGACCTAGTAAACCAAGTCCTAACCGATATAAGCTGGGAAGATATACTAAGCAACACAGACCCCAACTTATGCCTAGAACAGATTAACTTGGTGGCACTCGATGTATGCACAAGGCTTATTCCTCTAAGAAAAAGGAGGAGTAGATGTAAAATAGAAAGAGACAGGCGCTCCCTTTACAGGCGACGGAAAAGAATAACAGAGCGGCTAAAAGAGGTCAATATATCTGAAATGCGTAGGGAGACACTGGTCAGAGAAATAGCAAGCATCGAACTTACGCTAAAGGAATCTTATAGGAGTCAGGAATCGCGGGAAGAACTAATAAATGAAATCGAAAGAAACCCAAAGTATTTCTTCTCCTATGCCAAATCAAAATCGAGAACAACGTCCAGTATTGGGCCCCTACTTAAACAAGATGAGTCCTACACAGATGACAGCAAGGAAATGAGTGAGCTACTCAAGTCCCAATATGACTCAGTTTTTAGCAAGCCGCTAACCAGACTGAGAGTCGAAGATCAAAATAATTTTTTTATGAGAGAGCCACAAAATTTGGTTAACACAAGCCTATCCGATGTTATCCTGACGCCAAATGACTTCGAACAGGCGATAAATGACATGCCCATGCACTCTGCCCCAGGGCCAGACTCATGGAACTCCGTGTTCATCAAGAACTGCAAGAAGCCCCTATCATGAGCCTTTTCCATCCTATGGAGAGGGAGCATGGACACGGGGGTCGTCCCACAGTTACTAAAAACAACAGACATAGCCCCACTCCACAAAGGGGGCAGTAAAGCAACAGCAAAGATTTACAGACCGATAGCACTAACATCCCATATCATAAGGTCCTAAGAAGCAAGATCACCACCCATCTAGAAACCCATCAGTTACACAACCCAGGGCAACATGGGTTTAGAACAGGTTGCTCCTGTCTGTCTCAACTATTGGATCACTACGACAAGGTCCTAAATGTACTAGAAGACAAAAAGAATGCAGATGTAATATATACAGACTTTGCAAAAGCCTTCGACAAGCGTGACCATGGCGTAATAGCGCACAAAATGCGTGCTAAAGGAATAACAGGAAAAGTCGGTCGATGGATCTATAATTTCCTCACTAACAGAACACAGAGAGTAGTCGTCAACAGAGTAAAGTCCGAGGCAGCTACGGTGAAAAGCTCTGTTCCACAAGGCACAGTACTCGCTCCCATCTTGTTCCTCATCCTCATATCCGACATAGACAAGGATGTCAGCCACAGCACCGTGTCTTCCTTTGCAGATGACACCCGAATCTGCATGACAGTGTCTTCCATTGCAGACACTGCAAGGCTCCAGGCGGACATCAACCAAATCTTTCAGTGGGCTGCAGAAAACAATATGAAGTTCAACGATGAGAAATTTCAATTACTCAGATATGGTAAACACGAGGAAATTAAATCTTCATCAGAGTACAAAACAAATTCTGGCCACAAAATAGAGCGAAACACCAACGTCAAAGACCTGGGAGTGATCATGTCGGAGGATCTCACCTTCAAGGACCATAACATTGTATCAATCGGATCTGCTAGAAAAATGACAGGATGGATAATGAGAACCTTCAAAACTAGGGAGGCCAAGCCCATGATGACACTCTTCAGGTCACTTGTTCTATCTAGGCTGGAATATTGCTGCTCACTAACAGCACCTTTCAAGGCAGGTGAAATTGCTGACCTAGAAAATGTACAGAGAACCTTCACGGCGTGCATAACGGAGATAAAACACCTCAATTACTGGGAACGCTTGAGGTTCCTAAACCTGTATTCCCTGGAACGCAGGCGGGAGAGATACATGATTATATACACCTGGAAAATCCTAGAGGGACTAGTACCGAACTTGCACACGAAAATCACTCACTACGAAAGCAAAAGACTTGGCAGACGATGCAACATCCCCCCAATGAAAAGCAGGGGTATCACTAGCACGTTAAGAGACCATACAATAAGTGTCGGGGGCCCGAGACTGTTCAACTGCCTCCCAGCACACATAAGGGGGATTACCAACAGACCCCTGGCAGTCTTCAAGCTGGCACTGGACAAGCACCTAAAGTCGGTTCCTGACCAGCCGGGCTGTGGCTCGTACGTTGGTTTGCGTGCAGCCAGCAGCAACAGCCTGGTTGATCAGGCTCTGATCCACCAGGAGGCCTGGTCACAGACCGGGCCGCGGGGGCGTTGACCCCCCGGAACTCTCTCCAGGTAAACTCCAGGTAAACCTTCAGGAACCCAGCGTTGGTGGATATTAGACGCCTCTTCAAGAATCAGTACGTATCCTTGACTAACATTATACATCCTGAAGTGAATTTCATCCATCTGTGGATATTCATGGCGCTGTCAGCATTTCCCATCTACTCGTCGTTGACGGCCCACACTGACTAGCAGAAAAGTGTGCAGAGTGGCGGGTTTTGTGGAACATTTAATATTACGAATCTAAAGTTTGAGTTATAACGATGCAAATTTGGCTCACATTATTTAGAAGTGATCCCACTTTATGTTCACCCTTAATTATTTCTGTGGGTCAAGTAGTCACTCAGTACAGTCAGAATAAAAGCCTTCAGCCTTAGGAAGGAGAGTCCACATGTGACGGATTTACCAAGCTCGTCCCCTGCGGAGTGGAGCACCTCAGTGTGTGTCCTCTAGTGTTGATACTGCAACATCCAGTGTAGACGTCATTATGAACGCCCTGAATATACAGTTTTTGTGTTCACAGTCTGAACACTTTACGAGGGTTAGAATTACTAAACATCTCACACGAATATACGGAATATTTATAATCCAACAGTTCAGTAATGTGTTACTGCGCGTGTTTACATGATGAACATAAGAACATAAGAACATAAGAAAGGAGGAACACTGCAGCAGGCCTGTTGGCCCATACTAGGCAGGTTCTTTACAATCCATCCCACTAACAAAACATTTGCCCAACCCAATTTTCAGTGCTACCCAAGAAATAATCTCTGATAGCTCTATCCACTCATTTGCAAGTCCCACTCAAATCCAACCCCTCCCACTCATGTACTTATCCAACCTAAATTTGAAACTACCCAAAGTCTCAGCCTCAATAACCCAACTAGGAAGACTGTTCCACTCATCAACTACCCTATTTCTAAACCAATACTTTCCTATGTCCTTTCTAAATGAACAAATTGTTATGATGTAAATAAGAACATAAGAAAGAAAGAACACTGCAGCAGGCCTACTGGTCCATGCGAGGCAGGTCCAGGTCATGTCCCGGCTTAAACCAATGACTCACTTAGGTCAGGTCAGGTCACGTTCACTTAAGGAAGGAGCACGGCATCAGACCTACTAGCACAAACTAGTCAGGTCCAACTCACACCCTCCCACACCCACTCATGTATTTATCTAACCTATTTTTAAAACTACACAACGTCTTAGCTTCTATGACGGTACTCTGGAGTTTGTTCCACTCATCCACAACTCTATTACCAAACCAGTGCTTTCCTATATCCTTCCGGAATCTGAATTTTTCCAACTTAAAACAATTGCTGCGAGTCCTGTCTTGGCTAAATATTTTTATCACGCTGGTTTAATAAACCAACAAGTTGATAAATGAGTCACTTGTGCGACACTTCAGAATCTATTCTGGAAACTGGCTGGAGAAACGTTTTCACAAATTGTTCTTTAAACCAGATTTATTGAGATTACATAAAATTTACGCAAAACTCTCTTCAATATGACTAAAAGAGGCATGTGTTCCCGAGTCAGGAATCTAAATATAATTGACTCAATGTGGTTTAAATGCCCCAGTCTGAGACACTGCCTACAGTCTTATATCGCTGGTAACAAAATTCATGAGAGATGAAAGTGAACGATCAGCGTCCCTTGGAGACTGTCTTTAATTTTAACACTTATTGTTATTAATAAGGTTAAACTAAGACCTATTATTCTCAGATAATGATTAATTAAGTATATACAAGAGAGTATATTATAATGTAAGAAAAATACTTGTCAGCCCTACTTAGCCTCGGTAGTAAAGAAGACAAAGAAGTGTCCTTCTTCCACGAACCGTTAACTCCCGTCTTAGACAAGAAAGCAAGAGAAAGATGCTGCACTCTCAAGATGCTGCACTCTCAAGATGCTGCACTCTCAAGATGCTGCACTCTCAAGATGCTGCACTCTCAAGATGCTGCACTCTCAAGATGCTGCACTCTCAAGATGCTGCACTCTCAAGATACTGCACTCTCAAGATTTGTAAATGATAGTTTTCGACAGCTTTTGTACGGTGTGAAGTGTGTTGTTGTATACAGTGTCGAGAGTACAACGGACAAGTGAAGAAGTTGCAGCAAAAGGAATCCCTGAGGTTCCCCAGCGCTCGGGCAATGTCACAAAGCTGGGGCGTGGCTCCAAAAGGATCCTTTAGTGCTTGCTGCCTTTGCACCTCCTGGCATCGTCTGCTGCTATGTGGCTGCCACACCCTTTGAGCCCAGTGGGGCAGGGTTTGTGGCAGCCCAAAGTGCCCAGCTTCTTCCCACGAGTCCCATGAGGGCGGGGAATGTGGCTAGGCCTGGGGACAATTGGTCCCAGAAGATGAGGAAGTACTTGCACCTCCTCCCATGGCAGAGATACGTCTCAGACACTCCCGCGAGAGGGAGCCCAAGCCGGGTCGCCAACTGGCAGAGACCCGGGCCAGCAGTACCCGAGACTCTAAGAAGTGTGAAGCATGTTAGTGTACGTAGTGTGAAGTGTATTGGTGGTTTACACAGTGTGAAATGTGTTTACCTGGAGAGAGTTCCTGGAGAGAGTTCCGGGGGTCAACGCCCCAGCGGCCCGGTCTGTGACCAGGCCTGTGTGTATGCTGGTATACACAGTGTGTAGCATGTATGCAGACTTAGCTGACATCAGTGATATACTATACAGAAAACCCCTTGATATACAGAGCATTTCGGACAAATTAGGTTAATTTTGTCCTCCAGGATGCGACCCACACCAGTGAGCTAACACCCAGGTATTTATTTACTGCTCGATGAATAGGGACAACAGGTGTCTTAAGGAAACGAGTCATAATGGAAATATAAACACTCAAACATTATGACTCAAACGAGTCATAATGTTACCACCCGTACCAGGGATGGTACCATGGACCTCAGTACATGTACAAGGAATACAGTACATGTACTGTACATGTACAAGGTATACAGTACATGTACTGTACATGTACAAGGTATACAGTACATGTACTGTACATGTACAAGGTATACAGTACATGTACTGTACATGTACAAGGTATACAGTACATGTACTGTACATGTACAAGGTATACAGTACATGTACAGTACATGTACAAGGTATACAGTACATGTACTGTACATGTACAAGGTATACAGTACATGTACTGTACATGTACAAGGTATACAGTACATGTACAGTACATGTACAAGGTATACAGTACATGTACTGTACATGTACAAGGTATACAGTACATGTACAGTACATGTACAAGGTATACAGTACATGTACTGTACATGTACAAGGTATACAGTACATGTACAGTACATGTACAAGGTATACAGTACATGTACTGTACATGTACAAGGTATACAGTACATGTACTGTACATGTACAAGGTATACAGTACATGTACTGTACATGTACAAGGTATACAGTACATGTACTGTACATGTACAAGGTATACAGTACATGTACAGTACATGTACAAGGTATACAGTACATGTACTGTACATGTACAAGGTATACAGTACATGTACTGTACATGTACAAGGTATACAGTACATGTACTGTACATGTACAAGGTATACAGTACATGTACTGTACATGTACAAGGTATACAGTACATGTACTGTACATGTACAAGGTATACAGTACATGTACTGTACATGTACAAGGTATACAGACCATAGCTGACATCAGTGACATACTACTATATAGAAAGTCCCTTGTTATGCAGAGCATTATCCGGAAATTAGGTCCTTGTCCCAGGATGCTACCCACACCACTTGACTAACTCCTAGGTACCCATTTTACTGATGGGGAACAGGGATAACAGGTGCCTTAAGGAAACATATCCTAATGTTTTCCAGCCGTACCGGTGATTCGATCCCCGGACCTCAGTGTGTGAGCTGAATGTGCTAGCGATCGAGCTACGGGTCTAGTGCCACAGTACTACTGCATCATTGTAATAGTATTATTGGTTAGTGTCACCACTGCACTATTGGTTCTAGCACAGGAGAACTACTCTTCCTGGTGACACAGTACTGACCCCACTGTTACATTGCTACTCCTCTCATTGCCAAGTTACTAATGGTACTTGTGTCAAAGTACTAGTGGTTCTAATGACAGTACCACTGATTCTATTGTCGCATATTAGTGGTTCTAAGGACACAGTTCCATTGGTTCTAGTCTTGCAGTATATCATTGTACTTCCGCTTTAGTGGCACAACACTACTGATTCTAATTTAACATTACTAATGGTTCTAGTAAAAGTACTTGGGTTCCATTGGTATAGTGCAATACAGCCCGAATACTTTTCCTAGAACAGCACAATTGCAGTTTCTAAAATCACAGTACAACTGTTTCTAGTGTTAGAACTACTGGTTCTAGTGTCACAGCACTATTGGTTTTAGTGTCACAGTACTACGCGTTCTAGTAACACAGTATTACTGGTTCTAGTGTCAGAGTGCTACTGGTTCTAGTATCACAGTACAAATGATCCTAGAGTCACAGTACAACTGGTTCTAGTATCACAGTACAACTGATTCTAGTATCACAGTACAACTTGTTCTAGTATCACAGTACTAATGGTTCTAGTGCCACAGTACTACTAGTTCTAGTGTCACAGTACTAATGGTTCTAATGTTACAGTACAATTGGTTCCAGTGTCACAGTACAACTGGTTCTATTGTCACAGTGCAGTTAGTTCTAGTGTCACAATACTACCAGTTCTAGTGTCAGAGTACTACTGGTTCTAGTGTCACAGTATAACTGGTTCTAGTGTCACAGTGCTACTGGTTCTAGTGTCACAGTACAAATGGTTCAAGTGTCACAGTGCTACTGGTACTAGTGTCACAGTGTTTTTTGTTCTTGTGTTAGTGCTACTGGTTCTACTGTCACAGTACTTATGGTCCTAGTATCACAGTAATACTGGTTCTAGTGTCACAGTACTACCGGTTCTAGTGTCACAGAACAACTGGTTCTAATGTCACAGTGCTATTCTTGTGTCACAGTACTACTGGTTCTAGTGTCACGATACTAATGGTTCTAGTGTCACAATACAACTGGTTCTACACTAATGTTTATATTAATTGGGACAGTGACGAAATAAGACATTTATTTACAAAATGCACTTCAGTGATATGACAGACTGATACAATAACTGATACAATAAGGGATATGACTACACTGCTTGTATATGCACTGCTACACGATATGGCACAGGATCGTTCACTATAGAGCACATTTTATGCAAATATTTCGTTGTGGTACCAGGTCCCAGTAACAGCAGCAATTAGCCTTTCTTGTTTCTCGATTCTGCGTTCGGTTATTGCTCATAAATTCTCAATTGGGGTGAGGTCAGGAGAGTTTCCAGGCCAATTTACAACTCTTTGCCCACTCTCTTCGAGAAATGTCAGCATTTTTCTGGAAATGTAGCATGAAGAAAGATCCTGTTGGATAATGCCTCCATCAGAAAAATTTCTATCCACAATGGGAAGCAAATAAGTTGCCAGGATTGCCTTGCATTTGTCACTGTCCATCGTTCTCTGCGTCCAGGACCTTGTGCAGTTAAACTATTCCAAAACAAACCATCCCACGGGCGGGGATAGAACCCGCCATCAGAGAGTCATAAAACTCCCGACCGTCACGTTAGCCACTGGACCAGCTAGCCACAATAAGATTCATCCAACTAGGAATATTTCTACACTATAGGAAGGTTAGCATAGGCACCACTGTGACCACAAATGCAAGTTTTTACAGACGAATTTCCAGCTAGCGTGGTTTGTTTGCAATCGTGTCATTACGATCTCGTGAGACATGTTTACTCCAAAACATCTTAGGTGGGTGCTTTGGCTCTTGTTATATGTGTCCATTCCGAAGAGGTTTACCTTCGCTCCGTCACTACCACTGATATGTACCCACCATGTACTTTAAAATGCTCCACATCTAAAAATATAACTTTTCTCCATTCATCTGTCTTCCATCCTTTATGGTCGAGTACCCACCACAGCCGTTTTTTCTTCATAGCAGCAGTCAATAACTGTTCCTTTACCGGCTTTCAGGCTGCTTTGTCAACTTCACGGACAATTCATTGAACAGTTGAAGAATCAATATTTATGTCAGCTGAAGCCAAATCTCGCTGTAGTTTTTTGCTGGTTTTCTTGGGATCCTTAACACTATTTCTTACGATAACCTCGTCATCGTGAGGTGTTATCTTGCGTTTTCTTCCACATCTTCCTCGACGCAGCGCTCCACAATCACCAGTGTCACTCAGCTCTCTTCAGAATCCGACCAACACTTGACTTTGCTAGGCTCAAATTTCGGTGATCTGTCTTATATTTACATTTATATCAGCATGTTTTCCAAGAGCTACAATTCTTGTACGCTTCCCAGGCGTAACATCCATCTTGAAAAATTTAGATTTAGAAAAAGGATATAAGAAAGTGTTGATTTGGCAACAGAGTTGTGGATTAGTGGAACAAACTGCTGAGTAGAGTCATTGAAGCTGATACGTTTTGTACATGAGTGGGTGTGGGTTGGTGTGAGTTGGACTTACCTAGCTTGGGCCAGTAGGCCTACAGCAGTGTTCCTCCCTTCTTAAGTGGGTGTGACTTTTGCAGTACTATTGGCAGTAGTGACGTAGTGCTACTACTGGTTCTAATGTGACAGTACTACTGGTTCTAATGTGAAAGTACTACTGGTCCTAATGTGACAGTACTACTGGTTCTAATGTGACAGTGCTACTGGTTCTAATGTGAGAGTACTACTGGTTCTAATGTGACAGTGCTACTGGTTCTAATGTGACAGTACTACTGGTCCTAATGTGACAGTACTACTGGTTCTAATGTGACAGTACTACTGGTTCTAATGTGACAGTACTACTGGTTCTAATGTGACAGTACTACTGGTTCTAATGTGACAGTACTACTGGTTCTAATGTGACAGTACTACTGGTTCTAATGTGACAGTACTACTGGTTCTAATGTGACAGTACTACTGGTTCTAATGTGACAGTACTACTGGTTCAAATGTGACAGTACTACTGGTTCTAATGTGACAGTACTACTGGTTCTAATGTGACAGTACTACTGGTTCTAATGTGACAGTACTACTGGTTCTAATGTGACAGTACTACTGGTTCTAATGTGACAGTACTACTGGTTCTAATGTGACAGTACTACTGGTTCTAATGTGACAGTACTACTGGTTCTAATGTGACAGTACTACTGGTTCTAATGTGACAGTACTACTGGTTCTAATGTGACAGTACTACTGGTTCTAATGTGACAGTACTACTTGTTCTAATGTGACAGTACTACTGGTTCTAATGTGACAGTACTACTGGTTCTAATGTGACAGTACTACTGGTTCTAATGTGACAGTACTACTGGTTCTAATGTGACAGTACTACTGGTTCTAATGTGACAGTACTACTGGTTCTAATGTGACAGTATACTACTGTACTACTGGTTCTAATGTGACAGTACTACTGGTTCTAATGTGACAGTACTACTGGTTCTAATGTGACAGTACTACTGGTTCTAATGTGACAGTACTACTGGTTCTAATGTGACAGTACTACTGGTTCTAATGTGACAGTACTACTGGTTCTAATGTGACAGTACTACTGGTTCTAATGTGACAGTACTACTGGTTCAAATGTGACAGTACTACTGGTTCTAATGTGACAGTACTACTGGTTCTAATGTGACAGTACTACTGGTTCAAATGTGACAGTACTACTGGTTCTAATGTGACAGTACTACTGGTTCTAATGTGACAGTACTACTGGTTCTAATGTGACAGTACTACTTGTTCTAATGTGACAGTACTACTGGTTCTAATGTGACGGTACTACTGGTTTTATTGTGACGGTAATACTGGTTCTATTGTGACAGTACTACTGATTCTGTCACTATACTACTGGTTGTAGTGTCACAGTATTACTGGTTGTAGTGTCACAGTATTACTGGTTGTAGTGTCACAGTATTACTGGTTGTAGTGTCACAGTATTACTGGTTGTAGTGTCACAGTATTACTGGTTGTAGTGTCACAGTATTACTGGGTGTAGTGTCACAGTATTACTGGTTGTAGTGTCAGAGTATTACTGGTTGTAGTGTCAGAGTATTACTGGTTGTAGTGTTAGAGTATTACTGGTTGTAGTGTCACAGTATTACTGGTTGTAGTGTCACAGTATTACTGGTTGTAGTGTCACAGTATTACTGGTTGTAGTGTCACAGTATTACTGGTTGTAGTGTCACAGTATTACTGGGTGTAGTATTACTGGTTGTAGTGTCACAGTATTACTGGTTGTAGTGTCACAGTATTACTGGTTGTAGTGTCACAGTATTACTGGTTGTAGTGTCACAGTATTACTGGTTGTAGTGTCACAGTATTACTGGTTGTAGTGTCACAGTATTACTGGTTGTAGTGTCACAGTATTACTGGTTCTAGTGGGGACGGGCGAGTGAGTTTGTAAATATTCCCTTCAGACAGAAATTGTAGCAACCTGTAATAAAGCAGGGGATAAAAATCAGAAAATAATTAAACAGAGTAAAGGAGGCAGAGGAAAGGACCATAAAGCTGGAAGATACATGACGGTACAGGAGACGAAAATAAGGATGGTTTACACACACTTGCCCGTCCTGTGTAAGTCTGTCTCAGATCCAGCCTACGCAAGATTCTCCACCTGACTCCATCATATATATTCTGATGTACTCCTTACCTTGGTAGATCTGCTTGTTACTTGATGAAGTCCACTGTGTGGGCGAAATGTAGTCTGTCAAGATTTGGATTACATTGCATTTGTGTTTATTTCTCCATCGTGTTAGTCTTTTATTCCATTTATCTTAATTAGCTTCTTATAGGCCACTAATAACCAGAATTCCAGGAAATGTTTCCACTTGCTGGACTCGCAAGAAAAAGTTCCTTGTAATAAATATTCATACCATATTGCAAAGCAAGAGGACAAAACCAAAAGAGGGTATCGAAAAGTGGCGTTTTTTTCAATATAAGAAGACAGTAGAAAAGAACCGATATAGTTTGTGAACATCATAACAGTACAGTCTTAAGAGGCACGTAAGTCATCAGATATTTGTTAAGTTATACCATGAATTAAGGAAAGATCCTGGACTTCATCTTACGAAATAGACAAAGTAAATGTGATAGTAATTATGGACAAGGTAGATTTTAGTGGAAAAATGAACATGATATTAGAAGACGGTGGAACAAAAGAGTTGTACCTCAAATGGGAGAAAATTATCTATTTATAAACCAGGCCCCATTACGATATTGACTGGAAAAATAAACACATAAGCAGAATAATGTGATCCTTTATTGACAACGTTTCGCCCACAGAGTAGGCATTATTTTATACCACTGATTTCCTTGACACTGACTAATCACACTGCAATGATCTGCCCTACGTGCATAATTATACTCTTTGGAATATACATGCATGTAGTTTGTACTTTTTGTATATCTTGTTTGAGCTCTGAATAAATCGTTGTCCCATGAACACTTGTTCTCCAAGTTGTCCCATGAACACTTGTTCTCCAAGTTATCACATGAAGAACACAGTGCGTGAGCTAGGGGTGATGTTGAAGACTGAGACACTTATGCAACAGATGGGTTTCCAAACCATTTATCACATCTGTCAGACACTACAACATCATGGGAACTTGATACAAGAAATTCTTCAACATAATCCAACCTTTGGACGAAGACTTACTTACACTAGTGATGGTACCACTGTGATCCTGCACCGTACTGTTTCCACTCACCTTACTACAGTATATACGTCACTTCTCCGGCGATATGCTGTACTTTCTACACGAGTGATGGACTGAACAGATCGATTCCAGCCCGAGGGACTGATAACCTCAAACTCCTCCTCTCCTTACCCCTCTCTTTGTTTTGTATTAGACTGATGAAGCCACTGTGTGGTGGAACTGTTCCTTAATAAAGATTCCCATGTGTTGGCATAAATGTCTCAAGGGGTGATGTACGGGAGTTACTGTAGGGGCTGGTAGTGATGTAGTGGACTTACTGTAGGGGCTGGTAGTGATGTAGTGGACTTACTGTAGGGGCTGGTAGTGATGTAGTGGACTTACTGTAGGGGCTGGTAGTGATGTAGTGGACTTACTGTAGGGGCTGATAGTGATGTAGTGGACTTACTGTAGGGGCTGGTAGTGATGTAGTGGACTTACTGTAGGGGCTGGTAGTGATGTAGAGGACTTACTGTAAGGGCTGATAGTGATGTAGTGGACTTACTGTAGGGGTTGATAGCAGTGGACTTACTGTAAGGGCTGATAGCAGTGGACTTACTGTAGGGGCTGGTAGTGATGTAGTGGATTTATTGTAAGGGCTGGTAGTGATGTAGAGGACTTACTGTAGGGGCTGGTAGTGATGTAGTGGGCTTACTGTAGGGGCTGATAGTAGTGGGCTTACTGTAGGGGCTGATAGCAGTGGACTTACTGTAGGGGCTGGTAGTGATGTAGTGGATTTATTGTAAGGGCTGGTAGTGATGTACAGGACTTACTGTAGGGGCTGGTAGTGATGTAGTGGACTTACTGTAGGGGGTGATAGTAGTGGACCTACTGTAGGGGTTGATAGTAGTGGGTTTACTGTAGGGGTTGATAGTAGTGGGCTTACTGTAGGGGCTGATAGCAGTGGACATACTGTAGGGGCTGGTAGTGATGTAGTGGATTTATTGTAAGGGCTGGTAGTGATGTAGAGGACTTACTGTAGGGGCTGGTAGTGATGTAGTGGACTTACTGTAAGGGTTGATAGTAGTGGGCTTACTGTAGGGGCTGATAGCAGTGGACTTACTGTTGGGGCTGGTAGTGATGTAGTGGATTTATTGTAAGGGCTGGTAGTGATGTAGAGGACTTACTGTAGGGGCTGGTAGTGATGTAGTGACCTTACTGTAGGGACTGGTAGTGATGTAGTGGACTTACTGTAGGGACTAGTAGTGATGTAGTGGACTTACGGTAGGGGTTGATAGTAGTGGACTTACTGTAGGGGTTGATAGTAGTGAACTTACTGTAGGGGTTGATAGTAGTGGACTTACTGTAGGGGTTGATAGTAGTGGACTTACTGTAGAGGTTGATAGTAGTGGACTTACTCTAGGGGTTGATAGTAGTGGACTTACTCTAGGGGCTGATAGTAGTGGACTTACTCTAGGGGCTGATAGTAGCGAACTTAATGTAGGGGGTAGCTGAGGACAATTCTACAAGCTAAGTCAAACATTAAATAGTGAACTGTAGGGGAACTGAGCTTGACAGAGAACTTTCGCCTCCACAGCCGCCCCTGCAGGCGATGTCTTGAGAAGCTGTCGTATGCATCCCTCAATGGGCTGGAAATTAAAATAGGGTGAGTAGAAATACCCCTAGGGGATGTTATGTCAGCATATCTCAGAAACTGATTGCTGACTGGAATACTCACTTGTGTGGACTCAAAAGTCCACACCTCACTAGGGTTTATGGTCATCTGTTCAGCATACAGAGTTCTTAACTGCACAGTCAATAGAATCATCACACGATAAACAGACTTACCTGGGTTTGTGTATCGGACCCTTACTCCCGGGTAACGGTGTCTTGATTGAAGAATAGTGTTCTTTGAAGAATGTTGCACTACACTTTTCTGGATCACAACACTTGTTGTTGCACTGCTCATCAAGATTTGTTCACCATAATGTCACTAAACAAGCTGATCACACTTCTCTGTAAGTGTCTATTGGTCTTTGAGATACTTTTATGCACAAAAACACGAAGGTCAGTGTTCTTTGTTGGTTATCCCAGGGTCAATGTATCCCCCAGCAGGGTCAAAAGCAATCTAAAGGCGCCACAGCCTCCTACGCTACTACAATGGCGCTAGCACATAAAGGAAAACCTGACCTAGCACATTTCCCTTCTTTGCCAAACTTCCACTATGAAGCAAAGCAGAACGCTTGATTCTTGCTGTCTTAAGCATAGACAACAAAGTACATCTTTAACATTGTAATAAAGTGGGTATAGGATTTTCCTTAATTGTCCTCTTAAGGTAAGACATTGAATGTATCTTGTTTAAACCACACTCTTGCAACAGTGGTCTCTTGCAGAGCCGCGTCAACATGTAACTAGCACACACTGGTTAAACATCTGCTGGTAATTACTTGATGTAGCAGTAAGCAAGATACTTGCCTCTTCTGAGAGGGCTGGGTCCCTCAGGGCTGAAAGGGGCTGAAGATAAGATAAGATATCGTTCGGATTTTTAACCCCGCAGGGTTATCCACCCAGGATAACCCAAGAAAGTCAGTGCGTCATCGAGGACTGTCTAACTTATTTCCATTGGGGTCCTTAATCTTGTCCCCCCAGGATGCGACCCACACCAGTCGACTAACACCCAGGTACCTATTTGCTGCTAGGTGAACAGGACAACAGGTGTAAGGAAACGTGTCGAAATATTTCCACCCGCCGGGAATCGAACCCGGGCCCTCCGTGTGTGAAGCGGGAGCTTTAGCCACCAGGCCACCGGGCCACCTAGGAGGCTGATACCCCCTCCTGGAGAGAATCTCATCACAGGGCTGATAGTGATGCAGTGGACTTACTGTAAGGGCTGATAGTAAAGTAGTGGATTTATTGTATTGCTGAGAGTAGAGGATTTACTGTAGGGGTTGGTAGTGATGTAGTGGACTTACTGTAGGGGCTGGTAGTGATGTAGTGGACTTACTGTAGGGGATGGTAGTGATGTAGTGGACTTACTGTAGGGACTGGTAGTGATGTAGTGGACTTACTGTAGGGACTGGTAGTGATGTAGTGGACTTACTGTAGGGGTTGATAATGAAGTAGTGGACTTATTGTAGGGGTTGATAGTAGTGGACTTACTGTAGGGACTAGTAGTAGTGGACTTACTGTAGGAGCTGGTAGTAGTGGACTTACTGTAGGAGCTAGTAGTAGTGGACTTACTGTAGGAGCTGGTAGTATTGGACTTACTGTAGGAGCTGGTAGTATTGGACTTACTGTAGGAGCTGGTAGTACTGGACTTACTGTAGGAGCTGGTAGTAGTGGACTTACTGTAGGAGCTGGTAGCATTGGACTTACTGTAGGAGCTAGTAGTAGTGGACTTACTGTAGGAGCTGGTAGTATTGGACTTACTGTAGGAGCTGGTAGTAGTGGACTTACTGCAGGAGCTGGTAGTAGTGGACTTACTGTAGGGGCTGGTAGTAGTGGACTTACTGTAGGAGCTGGTAGTAGTGGACTTACTGTAGGGGCTGGTAGTAGTGGACTTACTGTAGGGGCTGGTAGTAGTGGACTTACTGTAGGGGCTGGTAGTAGTGGACTTACTGTAGGAGCTGGTAGTAGTGGACTTACTGTAGGGGCTGGTAGTAGTGGACTTACTGTAGGAGCTAGTAGTAGTGGACTTACTGTAGGGGCTGGTAGTAGTGGACTTACTGTAGGAGCTAGTAGTAGTGGACTTACTGTAGGAGCTGGTAGTAGTGGACTTACTGTAGGAGCTGGTAGTAGTGGACTTACTGTAGGGGCTGGTAGTAGTGGACTTACTGTAGGGGGTGGTAGTAGTGGACTTACTGTAGGGGCTGGTAGTAGTGGACTTACTGTAGGAGCTGGTAGTAGTGGACTTACTGTTGGGGCTGGTAGTAGTGGACTTACTGTAGGGGCTGGTAGTAGTGGACTTACTGTAGGGGCTGGTAGTAGTGAACTTACTGTAGGGGCTGGTAGTAGTGGACTTACTGTAGGGGCTGGTAGTAGTGGACTTACTGTAGGGGCTGGTAGTAGTGGACTTACTGTAGGGGCTGGTAGTAGTGGACTTACTGAAGGGGCTGGTAGTAGTGGACTTACTGTAGGGGCTGGTAGTAGTGGACTTACTGTAGGAGCTGGTAGTAGTGGACTTACTGTAGGGGCTGGTAGTAGTGGACTTACTGTAGGAGCTAGTAGTAGTGGACTTACTGTAGGGGCTGGTAGTAGTGGACTTACTGTAGGAGCTAGTAGTAGTGGAATTACTGTAGGAGCTGGTAGTAGTGGACTTACTGTAGGGGCTGGTAGTAGTGGACTTACTGTAGGGGCTGGTAGTAGTGGACTTACTGTAGGGGGCGGTAGTAGTGGACTTACTGTAGGGGCTGGTAGTAGTGGATTTACTGTAGGAGCTGGTAGTAGTGGACTTACTGTAGGGGCTGGTAGTAGTGGACTTACTGTAGGGGCTGGTAGTAGTGGACTTACTGTAGGGGCTGGTAGTAGTGGACTTACTGTAGGAGCTAGTAGTAGTGGACTTACTGTAGGGGCTGGTAGTAGTGGACTTACTGTAGGGGCTGGTAGTAGTGGACTTACTGTAGGGGCTGGTAGTAGTGGACTTACTGTAGGAGCTAGTAGTAGTGGACTTACTGTAGGGGCTGGTAGTAGTGGACTTACTGTAGGGGCTGGTAGTAGTGGACTTACTGTAGGGGCTGGTAGTAGTGGACTTACTGTAGGGGCTGGTAGTAGTGGACTTACTGTAGGGGCTGGTAGTAGTGGACTTACTGTAGGGGCTGGTAGTAGTGGACTTACTGTAGGGGCTGGTAGTAGTGGACTTACTGTAGGGGCTGGTAGTAGTGGACTTACTGTAGGGGCTAGTAGTAGTGGACTTACTGTAGGGGCTGGTAGTAGTGGACTTACTGTAGGGGCTAGTAGTAGTGGACTTACTGTAGGGGCTGGTAGTAGTGGACTTACTGTAGGGGCTGGTAGTAGTGGACTTACTGTAGGGGCTGGTAGTAGTGGACTTACTGTAGGGGCTGGTAGTAGTGGACTTACTGTAGGGGCTGGTAGTAGCGTAGACAACATTAGAGTGACCACCTTTAGCACTAGACGCGAGGGAATAAGTCTTTACATAGACTGCGTAACGAGTGTATGGCTCTAGATTGACTATGGTGCCATGAATGGTGCCATCTAAGCCTGTAGCGACTCCTGCTGCCATTTCCATCGTCGACCAGCTGAGGAAAGCAAAAGGCCGAATGGCTCTGATAAACAGAGAAGAATTCTTTTTCCGATGTGAGTCACCATAGAGAGTGTAGAGTGTCTGCCACTGCTCGTTCTTACTACTTAACTTACAATTCTGGCCATTTAAAAACGCCAATAAAAAGAAATGTAGATTATATATTAAAATTTTTCGTTATCTTCACCAAAATTAGCAGGAAAATGTAGGGAAGAAGTTTAGAATTTTGGTCAAGTTACAGTACAGATCTGACAGCACTCTTGACAACAAAAATAAATGTAATATAAGGGATTAACAAAGACAAAATTTAACAGTATATTTTTAAGCATGAATGAAATACGCGACACAATTTAATACTGACATAACAATTGAAAATTATCAACATTAGTTAAAGTTACCAATAATATTATCAGTGTCAAACATCTCTACTGAGACATTCACGAATCCTAACATTCATAACTGTACACAAATAACCCGCACATTAAAGAGAGAAGCTTACGACGACGTTTCGGTCCGACTTGGACCATTTACAAAGTCATTTACAAAGTGTGACTTTGTAAATAGTCCAAGTCGGACCGAAACGTCGTCGTAAGCTTCTCTCTTTTATGTGCGGGTTATTTGTGTATCGTTCCAGTCACTGTATTGTCTTTTTTTGTTATTCATAACGGTAATTACGTAATCATGAACAAAAGCGAGAAAGCCGTAGCACAGATCAAACAGCAGCACTACAAGAATGATTTAGCATTTAAGTTGTTATATAGCCGCATCAGGAGGAAAACAACAGTCAAGGACCAGGTGATCAGGCTGAGGAAGGAGGGAAGGTCACACGGAACGACCACGAAGTATGTGAGAAGCTCAGCTCAAGATTCAGGGAGGTATTCACAGTGAAGATAGAGAGGCTTCCAGCAAACCAAGGGAGTAGGGTGCACCAGCAAGTGCTGAGCACACTGCACACAAACGAGGAGAAGGTGAAGAAACTGCTAGATGAACTAGATACCAAGAAGGCGCAAGGCCCAGATAACATCTCTCCATTGGTCCTGTGAGAGGGAGCAGATGCATTATGTGTGACACTAACAATAAGCTTCAGTAAATCTATTGAAACAGGACAATTGCCTGAGATATGGAAGACTGCAAACGTAGTACCAATTTTTAAGAAAGGAGACAGACAAGCAGCACTAAACTACAGCCAAGTGTTGCTGGCAGGTATAGTATATTAAGTTATGGAGAAGATTATCAGAAGTGTAGTGGAGCACTTAGAAAGGAATGGGCTCGTACATGACAACCAGCATGGCTTCAGGGAAGGAAAATCCTGAATCACAGACCTACAGAAGTTCTACGACAAGGTAACAGAAGTAAGACATGAGAGAGAGGGATGGGTAGACTGCATATACTTGGACTGTAAGAAGGCTGTCGACACAATACCACACAAGTGAATGGTTGAAAAACGAAAGGAGCAGGAAGGAATAGAAGGAAGAGTACTGCAATGGATCTAGTGGTAACTTACCCTTTGTCACTGCAAGGTCCCTCACTCTAATGGTAACTTACCTCTGTCACTACTTTAGCGGTAATTTACCCCTGGTCACTATTAGGTCCCTCGCTCTAGTGGTAACTTACCCCTGGTCACTACAAGGTCCCTCACTCCAATGGTAACTTACCTCTGTCACTACATTAGCGGTAATTTACCCCTGGTCACTATTAGGTCCCTCGCTCTAGTGGTAACTTACCCCTGGTCACTACAAGGTCCCTCACTCTAGTGGTAACTTACCCCTGGTCACTACAAGGTCCCTCACTCTAGTGGTAACTTACCCCTGGTCACTACAAGGTCCCTCGCTCTAGTGGTAACTTACCCCTGCTCACTACAAGGTCCCTCGCTCAAGTGGTAACTTACCCCTGGTCTCTACAAGGTTCCTCACTCTAGTGGTAACTTACCCCTGGTCACTACAAGGTTCCTCGCTCTAGTGGTAACTTACCCCTGGTCACTACAAGGTCCCTCGCTCTAGTGGTAACTTACCCCTGGTCACTGCAAGGTTCCTCACTCTAGTGGTAACTTACCCCTGGTCACTACAAGGTTCCTCGCTCTAGTGGTAACTTACCCCTGGTCACTACAAGGTTCCTCACTCTAGTGGTAACTTACCCCTGGTCATTACAAGGTCCCTCGCTCTAGTGGTAACTTACCCCTGGTCATTACAAGGTCCTTAGCTCTAGTGGTAACTTACCCGTGGTCACTACAAGGTTCCTCACTCTAGTGGTAACTTACCCCTGGTCACTACAAGGTTCCTCACTCTAGTGGTAACTTACCCCTGGTCACTACAAGGTTCCTCACTCTAGTGGAAACTTACTCCGGGTCACTACAAGGTTCCTCACTCTAGTGGTAACTTACCCCTGGTCACTACAAGGTTCCTCACTCTAGTGGTAACTTACCCCTGGTCACTACAAGGTCCCTCGCTCTAGTGGTAACTTACCCCTGGTCACTACAAGGTCCCTCGCTCTAGTGGTAACTTACCCCTGGTCACTACAAGGTTCCTCACTCTAGTGGTAACTTACCCCTGGTCACTACAAGGTTCCTCACACTAGTGGTAACTTACCCCTGGTCACTACAAGGTTCCTCACTCTAGTGGTAACTTACCCCTGGTCACTACAAGGTTCCTCACCCTAGTGGTAACTTACCCCTGGTCACTACAAGGTTCCTCACTCTAGTGGAAATTTACTCCTGGTCACTACAAGGTTCCTCACTCTAGTGGTAACTTACCCCTGGTCACTACAAGGTTCCTCACTCTAGTGGTAACTTACCCCTGGTCACTACAAGGTTCCTCACTCTAGTGGTAACTTACCCCTGGTCACTACAAGGTCCCTCACTCTAGTGGTAACTTACCCCTGGTCACTACAAGGTTCCTCACTCTAGTGATAACTTACCCCTGGTCACTACAAGGTTCCTCACTCTAGTGGTAACTTACCCCTGGTCACTAGAAGGTTCCTCACTCTAGTGGTAACTTACCCCTGGTCACTACAAGGTTCCTCACTCTAGTGGTAACTTACCCCTGGTCACTACAAGGTCCCTCGCTCTAGTGGTAACTTACCCCTGGTCACTACAAGGTCCCTCGCTCTAGCGGTAACTTACCCCTGGTCACTACAAGGTTCCTCACTCTAGTGGTAACTTACCCCTTGTCACTACAAGGTTCCTCACTCTAGTGGTAACTTACCCCTGGTCACTACAAGGTCCCTCGCTCTAGTGGTAACTTACCCCTGGTCACTACAATGTCCTTCACTCTAGTGGTAACTTACCCCTGGTCACTACAAGGTCCCTCGCTCTAGTGGTAACTTACCCCTGGTCACTACAAGGTCCCTCGCTCTAGTGGTAACTTACCCCTGGTCACTACAGGGTTCCTCACTCTAGTGGTAACTTACCCCTGGTCACTACAAGGTCCCTTGCTCTAGTGGTAACTTACCCCTGGTCACTACAAGGTTCCTCGCTCTAGTGGTAACTTACCCCTGGTCACTACAAGGTTCCTCACTCTAGTGGTAACTTACCCCTGGTCACTACAAGGTCCCTCGCTCTAGTGGTAACTTACCCCTGGTCACTACAAGGTCCCTCGCTCTAGTGGTAACTTACCCCTGGTCACTACAAGGTCCCTCGCTCTAGTGGTAACTTACCCCTGGTCACTACAAGGTTCCTCGCTCTAGTGGTAACTTACCCCTGGACACTACAAGGTTCCTCACTCTAGTGGTAACTTACCCCTGGTCACTACAAGGTTCCTCACTCTAGTGGTAACTTACCCCTGGTCACTACAAGGTTCCTCGCTCTAGTGGTAACTTACCCCTGGTCACTACAAGGTTCCTCACTCTAGTGGTAACTTACCCCTGGTCACTACAAGGTTCCTCGCTCTAGTGGTAACTTGCCCCTGGTCACTACAAGGTCCCTCGCTCTAGTGGTAACTTACCCCTGGTCACTACAAGGTTCCTCACTCTAGTGGTAACTTACCCCTGGTCACTACAAGGTCCCTCGCTCTAGTGGTAACTTACCCCTGGTCACTACAAGGTTCCTCACTCTAGTGGTAACTTACCCCTGGTCACTACAAGGTTCCTCACTCTAGTGGTAACTTACCCCTGGTCACTACAAGGTTCCTCGCTCTAGTTGTAACTTACCCCTGGTCACTACAAGGTTCCTCACTCTAGTGCTAACTTACCCCTGGTCACTACAAGGTTCCTCACTCTAGTGGTAACTTACCCCTGGTCACTACAAGGTTCCTCGCTCTAGTGCTAACTTACCCCTGGTCACTACAAGGTTCCTCACTCTAGTGGTAACTTACCCCTGGTCACTACAAGGTTCCTCGCTCTAGTGGTAACTTACCCCTGGTCACTACAAGGTTCCTCACTCTAGTGGTAACTTACCCCTGGTCACTACAAGGTTCCTCACTCTAGTGGTAACTTACCCCTGGTCACTACAAGGTTCCTCACTCTAGTGGTAACTTACCCCTGGTCACTACAACGTTCCTCACTCTAGTGGTAACTTACCCCTGGTCACTACAAGGTTCCTCACTCTAGTGGTAACTTACCCCTGGTCACTACAAGGTTCCTGACTCTAGTGGTAACTTACCCCTGGTCACTACAAGGTCCCTCGCTCTAGTGGTAACTTACCCCTGGTCACTACAAGGTTCCTCGCTCTAGTGGTAACTTACCCCTGGTCACTACAAGGTTCCTCACTCTAATGGTAACTTACCCCTGGTCACTACAAGGTTCCTCACTCTAGTGGTAACTTACCCCTGGTCACTACAAGGTTCCTCACTCTAGTGGTAACTTACCCCTGGTCACTACAAGGTTCCTCACTCTAGTGGTAACTTACCCCTGGTCACTACAAGGTTCCTCACTCTAGTGGTAACTTACCCCTGGTCACTACAAGGTTCCTCACTCTAGTGGTAACTTACCCCTGGTCACTACAAGGTTCCTCACTCTAGTGGTAACTTACCCCTCGTCACTACAAGGTTCCTCACTCTAGTGGTAACTTACCCCTGGTCACTACAAGGTTCCTCACTCTAGTGGTAACTTACCCCTGGTCACTACAAGGTTCCTCACTCTAGTGGTAACTTACCCCTGGTCACTACAAGGTCCCTCGCTCTAGTGGTAACTTACCCCTGGTCACTACAAGGTCCCTTGCTCTAGTGGTAACTTACCCGTGGTCACTACAAGGTTCCTCGCTCTAGTGGTAACTTACCCCTGGTCACTACAAGGTTCCTCGTTCTAGTGGTAACTTACCCCTGGTCACTACAAGGTTCCTCACTCTAGTGGTAACTTACCCCTGGTCACTACAAGGTCCCTCGCTCTAGTGGCAACTTACCCCTGGTCACTACAAGGTCTTTCGCTCTAGTGGTAACTTACCCCTGGTCACTACAAGGTTCCTCACTCCAGTGGTAACTTACCCCTGGTCACTACAAGGTTCCTCACTCTAGTGGTAACTTACCCCTGGTCACTGCAAGGTCCCTCGCTCTAGTGGTAACTTACCCCTGGTCACTACAAGGTCCCTCGCTCTAGTGGTAACTTACCCCTGGTCACTACAAGGTTCCTCACTCTAGTGGTAACTTACCCCTGGTCACTACAAGGTTCCTCACTCTAGTGGTAACTTACCCCTGGTCACTACAAGGTTCCTCACTCTAGTGGTAACTTACCCCTGGTCACTACAAGGTTCCTCACTCTAGTGGTAACTTACCCCTGGTCACTACAAGGTCCCTCGCTCTAGTGGTAACTTACCCCTGGTCACTACAAGGTTCCTCACTCTAGTGGTAACTTACCCCTGGTCACTACAAGGTTCCTCACTCTAGTGGTAACTTACCCCTGGTCACTACAAGGTCCCTCGCTCTAGTGGTAACTTACCCCTGGTCACTACAAGGTCTCTCACTCTAGTGGTAACTTGCCCCTGGTCACTACAAGGTTCCTCACTCTAGTGGTAACTTACCCCTGGTCACTACAAGGTCCCTCGCTCTAGTGGTAACTTACCCCTGGTCACTACAAGGTCCCTTGCTCTAGTGGTAACTTACCCCTGGTCACTACAAGGTTCCTCACTCTAGTGGTAACTTACCCATGGTCACTACAAGGTCCCTCGCTCTAGTGGTAACTTACCCCTGGTCACTACAAGGTTCCTCACTCTAGTGGTAACTTACCCCTGGTCACTACAAGGTTCCTCACTCTAGTGGTAACTTACCCATGGTCACTACAAGGTCCCTCGCTCTAGTGGTAACTTACCCCTGGTCACTACAAGGTTCCTCACTCTAGTGGTAACTTACCCATGGTCACTACAAGGTCCCTCGCTCTAGTGGTAACTTACCCCTGGTCACTACAAGGTCCCTTGCTCTAGTGGTAACTTACCCCTGGTCACTACAAGGTTCCTCACTCTAGTGGTAACTTACCCATGGTCACTACAAGGTCCCTCGCTCTAGTGGTAACTTACCCCTGGTCACTACAAGGTTCCTCACTCTAGTGGTAACTTACCCCTGGTCACTACAAGGTTCCTCACTCTAGTGGTAACTTACCCATGGTCACTACAAGGTCCCTCGCTCTAGTGGTAACTTACCCCTGGTCACTACAAGGTTCCTCAAACTAGTGGTAACTTACCCCTGGTCACTACAAGGTCCCTCACTCTAGTGGTAACTTACCCCTGGTCACTACAAGGTTCCTCACTCTAGTGGTAACTTACCCCTGGTCACTACAAGGTTCCTCACTCTAGTGGTAACTTACCCCTGGTCACTACAAGGTTCCTCACTCTAGTGGTAACTTACCCCTGGTCACTACAAGGTTCCTCACTCTCGTAGAGGGAGATATTCTTGTCTGTCTTCTTGTAGCTGACGTAATAGATGGAGACGTCGGGGAGAAGAGAAGCAGTGACAGACAGCGTCCCGTAGAGAGGTGACGTACTGACGTTGACGTTGAGATTGATCACGTTGCCTGAGTCATCACAACCATGACAGCATCACAATCATCACATCATCATGGAGTGTCCAGGTCATGAATCCAGTCATGAAAAAAATTAAATCTATTTAAAAAAAAATTTTACTTATTTGAAGTTGCTTCGACTGTCTGGGTCATCAACACCGTGCTCATCAACACCGTGCTCATCAACACCGTGCTCATCAACACCGTGCTCATCAACACCGTGCTCATCAACACCGTGCTCATCAACACCGTGCTCATCAACACCGTGCTCATCAACACCGTGCTCATCAACACCGTGCTCATCAACACCGTGCTCATCAACACCGTGTTCATCAACACCGTGCTCATCAACACCGTACTCATCAACACCGTGCTCATCAACACCGTGCTCATCAACACCGTGCTCATCAACACCGTGCTCATCAACACCGTGCTCATCAACACCGTGCTCATCAACACCGTGCTCATCAACACCGTGCTCATCAACACCGTGCTCATCAACACCGTGCTCATCAACACCGTGCTCATCAACACCGTGCTCATCAACACCGTGCTCATCAACACCGTGCTCATCAACACCGTGCTCATCAACACCGTGCTCATCAACACCGTGGGCATCAACATCAAGACCCTGCTCATCAACACCGTGCTCATCAACACCGTGCTCATCAACACCGTGCTCATCAACACCGTGCTCATCAACACCATGCTCATCAACACCGTGCTCATCAACACCGTGCTCATCAACACCGTGCTCATCAACACCGTGCTCATCAATACCATGCTCATCAACACCGTGCTCATCAACACCGTGCTCATCAACACCGTGCTCATCAACACCGTGCTCATCAACACCGTGCTCATCAACACCGTGCTCATCAACACCGTGCTCATAAACACCGTACTCCTCAACACCGTGCTCATCAACACTGTACTCATCAGCACCGTGCTCATCAGCACCGTACTCATCAACACCGTGCTCATCAACACCGTGCTCATCAACACAATGCTCATCAACACCGTGCTCATCAACACCGTGCTCATCAACACCGTGCTCATCAACACCGTGCTCATCAACACCATGCTCATCAACACCGTGCTCATCAACACCGTGCTCATAAACACTGTACTCATTAACACCGTACTCATCAAAATCGTGCTCATCAACACCGTACTCATCAACACCATGCTCATCAACACCGTGCTCATTAACACCGTACTCATCAACACCGTACTCATCAACATCGTGCTCATCAACACCGTGCTCATCAACACCGTGCTCATCAACACCGTGCTTATCAACACCGTGCTCATCAACACCGTGCTCATCAACACCGTGCTCATCAACACCGTGCTCATCAACACCGTGCTCATCAACACCATGCTCATCAACACCGTGCTCATCAACACCGTGCTCATCAACACAGTGATCATCAACACCGTGCTCATCAACACCGTGCTCATCAATACCGTGCTCATCAACACCGTGCTCATCAACACCGTGCTCATCAACACCGTGCTCATCAACACCGTGCTCATCAACACCGTGTTCATCAACACCGTGCTCCTCAACACCGTGCTCATCAACACTGTACTCATCAGCACCGTGCTCATCAACACCGTACTCATCAACACCGTGCTCATCAACACCGTGCTCATCAACACAATGCTCATCAACACCGTGCTCATCAACACCGTGCTCATCAACACCATGCTCATCAACACCGTGCTCATCAACACCATGCTCATCAACACCGTGCTCATCAACACCGTGCTCATAAACACTGTACTCATTAACACCGTACTCATCAAAATCGTGCTCATCAACACCGTACTCATCAACACCATGCTCATCAACACCGTGCTCATTAACACCGTTCTCATCAACACCGTACTCATCAACATCGTGCTCATCAACACCGTGCTCATCAACACCGTGCTCATCAACACCGTGCTCATCAACACCGTGCTCATCAACACCGTGCTCATCAACACCGTGCTCATCAACACCGTGCTCATCAACACCGTGCTCATCAACACCGTGCTCATCAACACCGTGCTCATCAACACCGTGCTCATCAACACAGTGATCATCAACACCGTGCTCATCAACACCGTGCTCATCAATACCGTACTCATCAACATCGTGCTCATCAACACCATGCTCATCAACACCGTGCTCATCAACACCGTGCTCATCAACACCGTGCTCATCAACACCGTGCTCATCAACACCGTACTCATCAACACCGTGCTCATCAACACCGTGCTCATCAACACCGTGCTCATCAACACCGTGTTCATCAACACCGTGCTCATCAACACCGTGCTCATCAACACCGTGCTCATCAACACCGTGCTCATCAACACCGTGCTCATCAACTCCGTGCTCATGAACACCGTGCTCATCAGCAACATGCTCATCAACACCGTACTCATCAACACCGTGCTCATCAACACCGTGCTCATGAATACCATGTTCATCAACACCGTGCTCATCAACACCGTGCTCATCAACACCGTGCTCATCAACACCGTGCTCATCAACACCGTGCTCATCAACACCGTGCTCATCAACACCGTGCTCATCAACACCGTGCTCATCAACACCGTGCTCATCAACACCGTGCTCATCAACACCGTGATCATCAACACCGTGCTCATCAACACCGTGCTCATCAACACCGTGCTCATCAACACCGTGCTCATCAACACCGTGCTCATCAACACCGTGCTCATCAACACCGTGCTCATCAACACCGTGCTCATCAACACCGTGCTCATCAGCACCGCACCGTGCTCATCATCACCGTTCTCATCAACACCGTGCTCATCAACACCGTGCTCATCAACACCGTGCTCATCAACACCGTGCTCATCAACACCGTGCTCATCAACACAGTGATCATCAACACCGTGCTCATCAACACCGTGCTCATCAACACCGTGCTCATCAACACCGTGCTCATCAACACCGTGCTCATCAACACCGTGCTCATCAACACCGTGCTCATCAACACCGTGCTCATCAACACCGTGCTCATCAACACCGTGCTCATCAACACCGTGCTCATCAACACCGTGCTCATCAACACCGTGCTCATCAACACCGTGCTCATCAACACCGTGCTCATCAACACCGTGCTCATCAACACCGTGCTCATCAACACCGTGCTCATCAACACCGTGCTCATCAACACCGTGCTCATCAACACCGTGCTCATCAACACCGTGCTCATCAACACCGTCATCAACACCGTGCTCATCAACACCGTGCTCATCAACACCGTGCTCATCAACACCGTGCTCATCAACACCGTGCTCATCAACACCGTGCTCATCAACACCGTGCTCATCAACACCGTGCTCATCAACACCGTGCTCATCAACACCGTGCTCATCAACACCGTGCTCATCAACACCGTGCTCATCAACACCGTGCTCATCAACACCGTGCTCATCAACACCGTGCTCATCAACACGTGCTCATGCTCATCAACACCACCGTCTCATCACACCGTGCTCATCAACACCGTGCTCTTCATCAGCGTGCTCATCAACACCGTGCTCATCAACACCTTGCTCATCAACACCGTGCTCATCAACACCGTGCTCATCAACACCGTGCTCATCAACACCGTGCTCATCAACACCGTCAACACCGTGCTCATCAACACCGTGTCATCTCATCAACACCGTGCTCATCAACACCGTGCTCATCAACACCGTGCTCATCTCATCAACACCGTGCTCATCAACACCGTGCTCATCAACACCGTGCTCATGCTCATCAACACCGTGCTCATCAACACCGTGCTCATCAACACCGTGCTCATCAACACCGTGCTCATCAACACCGTGCTCATCAACACCGTGCTCGTCAACACCGTGCTCATCACCGTACTCATCAAAATCGTGCTCATCAACACCGTACTCATCAACACCATGCTCATCAACACCGTGCTCATTAACACCGTACTCATCAACACCGTACTCATCAACATCGTGCTCATCAACACCGTGCTCATCAACACCGTGCTCATCAACACCGTGCTTATCAACACCGTGCTCATCAACACCGTGCTCATCAACACCGTGCTCATCAACACCGTGCTCATCAACACCATGCTCATCAACACCGTGCTCATCAACACCGTGCTCATCAACACCGTGCTCATCAACACAATGCTCATCAACACCGTGCTCATCAACACCGTACTCATCAACACCGTGCTCATCAACACCGTGCTCATCAACACCGTGCTCATCAACACCGTGCTCATCAACACCGTGCTCATCAACACCGTGCAACACCGTACTCATCAACACCGTGCTCATCAATACCGTGCTCATCAACACCGTGCTCATCAACACCGTGCTCATCAACACCGTGCTCATCAACACCGTGCTCATCAACACCGTGCTCATCAACACCGTGCTCATCAACACCGTGCTCATCAACACCGTGCTCATCAGCAACATGCTCATCAACACCGTGCTCATCAACACCGTGCTCATCAACACCGTGCTCATCAACACCGTGCTCATCATGCTCATCAACACCCTGCTCATCAACACCCTGCTCATCAACACCGTGCTCATCAACACCGTGCTCATCAACACCGTGCTCATCAACACCGTGCTCATCAACACCGTGCTCATCAACACCGTGCTCATAAACACTGTACTCATTAACACCGTACTCATCAAAATCGTGCTCATCAACACCGTACTCATCAACACCATGCTCATCAACACCGTGCTCATTAACACCGTACTCATCAACACCGTACTCATCAACATCGTGCTCATCAACACCGTGCTCATCAACACCGTGCTCATCAACACCGTGCTCATCAACACCGTGCTCATCAACACCGTGCTCATCAACACCGTGCTCATCAACACCGTGCTCATCAACACCGTGCTCATCAACACCGTGCTCATCAACACCGTGCTCATCAACACCGTGATCATCAACACCATGCTCATCAACACCGTGCTCATCAACACTCATCAACATCGTGCTCATCAACACCATGCTCATCAACACCGTGCTCATCAACACCGTGCTCATCAACACCGTGCTCATCAACACCGTGCTCATCAACACCGTACTCATCAACACCGTGCTCATCAACACCGTGCTCATCAACACCGTGCTCATCAACACCGTGCTCATCAACACATCCGTGCTCATCACCGTGCTCATCACAACATGTCATCAACACCGTACTCATCAACACCGTGCTCATCAACACCGTGCTCATCAACACCAATCAACCCCGTGCTCATCAACACCGTGCTCATCAACACCGTGCTCATCAACACCGTGCTCATCAACACCGTGCTCATCAACACCGTGCTCATCAACACCGTGCTCATCAACACCGTGCTCATCAACACCGTACTCATCAACACCGTGCTCATCAACACCGCTCATCAACACCGTGCTCATCAACACCGTGCTCATCAACACCGTGCTCATCAACACCGTGCTCATCAACACCGTGCTCATCAACACCGTGCTCATCAACACCGTGCTCATCAACACCGTGCTCATCAACACCGTGCTCATCAACACCGTGCTCATCAACACCGTGCTCATCAACACCGTGCTCATCAACACCGTGCTCATCAACACCGTGCTCATCAACACCGTGCTCATCAACACCGTGCTCATCAACACCGTGCTCATCAACACCGTGCTCATCAACACCGTGCTCATCAACACCTCATGTACTCATCAACACCGTGCTCATCAACACCGTGCTCATCAACACCGTACTCATCAACACCGTGCTCATCAACACCGTGCTCATCAACACCGTGCTCATCAACACCGTGCTCATCAACACCGTGCTCATCAACACCGTGCTCATCAACACCGTGCTCATCAACACCGTGCTCATCAACACCGTACTCATCAACACCGTGCTCATCAACACCGTGCTCATCAACACCATGCTCATCAACACCGTGCTCATCAACACCGTGCTCATCAACACCGTGCTCATCAACACCGTGTGCTCATCAACACCGTGCTCATCAACACCGTGCTCATCAACACCGTGCTCATCAACACCGTGCTCATCAACACCGTGCTCATCATCATCACACCGTGCTCATCAACACCGTGCTCATCAACACCGTATCTCATCAACACCGTGCTCATCAACACCGTGCTCATCAACACCGTGCTCATCAACACCGTGCTCATCAACACCGTGCTCATCAACACCGTGCTCATCAACACCGTGCTCATCAACACCGTACTCATCAACACCGCTCATCAACACCGTGGTCATCTCATCAACACCGTGCTCATCAACACCGTGCTCATCAACACCGTGCTCATCAACACCGTACTCATCAACACCGTACTCATCAACACCGTCCTCATCAACACCGTGCTCATCAACACCGTACTCATCAACACCGTGCTCATCAACACCGTGCTCATCAACACCTCATCAACACCCTCCTCATCAACACCGTACTCATCAACACCGTACTCATCAACACCGTGCTCATCAACACCGTGCTCATCTCATCAACACCGTGCTCATCAACACCGTGCTCATCAGCACCGTGCTCATCAACACCGTGCTCATCAACACCGTGTGGTCATCTCATCAACACCGTTCTCATCAACACCGTGCTCATCAACACCGTGCTCATCAACACCGTGCTCATCAACACCATGCTCATCATCAACACCGTGCTCATCAACACCGTGCTCATCAACACCGTGCTCATCAACACCGTGCTCATCTCATCAACACCGTGCTCATCAACACCGTGCTCATCAACACCGTACTCATCAACACCGTGCTCATCAACACCGTCTCATCAACACCGTGCTCATCAACACCGTACTCATCAACACCGTACTCATCAACACCGTGCTCATCAACACCGTGCTCATCAACACCGTGATCATCAACACCGTACTCATCAACACCGTACTCATCAACACCATGCTCATCAACACCGTGCTCATCAACACCATCATCAACACCGTGCTCATCAACACCGTGCTCATCAACACCGTGCTCATCAACACCGTGCTCATCAAACACCGTGCTCATAAAAACCGTACTCATCAACACCGTCCTCATCAACACCGTGCTCATCAAAACCATGATCATCATGATCAACACCGTGATCATCCAACACCGTGCTCATCAACACCGTGCTCATCAACACCGTGCTCATCAACACCGTGCTCATCAACACCGTGCTCATCAACACCGTGCTCATCAACACCGTGCTCATCAACACCGTGCTCATCAACACCATGCTCATCAACACCGTGCTCATCAACACCGTGCTCATCAACACAGTGATCATCAACACCATGCTCATCAACACCGTGCTCATCAATACCGTACTCATCAACATCGTGCTCATCAACACCATGCTCATCAACACCGTGCTCATCAACACCGTGCTCATCAACACCGTGCTCATCAACACCGTGCTCATCAACACCGTACTCATCAACACCGTGCTCATCAACACCGTGCTCATCAACACCGTGCTCATCAACACCGTGCTCATCAACACCGTGCTCATCAACTCCGTGCTCATGAACACCGTGCTCATCAGCAACATGCTCATCAACACCGTACTCATCAACACCGTGCTCATCAACACCGTGCTCAACAATACCATGTTCATCAACACCGTGCTCATCAACACCGTGCTCATCAACACCGTGCTCATCAACACCGTGCTCATCAACACCGTGCTCATCAACACCGTGCTCATCAACACCGTGCTCATCAACACCGTACTCATCAACACCGTGCTCATCAACACCGTGCTCATCAACACCATGCTCATCAACACAGTGATCATCAACACCGTGCTCATCAACACCATGCTCATCAACACCGTACTCATCAACACCGTGCTCATCAACACCGTGCTCATCAACACCGTGCTCATCAACACCGTGCTCATCAACATTGTGCTCATCAACACCGTGCTCATCAACACCGTGCTCATCAACACCGTGCTCATAAACACCGTGCTCATCAACACCGTGCTCATCAACACCGTGCTCATCAACACCGTGCTCATCAGCAACATGCTCATCAACACCGTACTCATCAACACCGTACTCATCAACACCGTGCTCATCAACACCGTACTCATCAACACCGTGCTCATCAACATCGTGCTCATCAATACCATGCTCATCAACACCATGCTCATCAACACCGTGCTCATCAACACCGTGCTCATCAACACAGTGATCATCAACACCGTGCTCATCAACACCGTGCTCATCAACACCGTGCTCATCAACACTGTGATCATCAACACCGTGCTCATCAACACCGTACTCATCAACACCGTACTCATCAACACCGTGCTCATCAACACCATGCTCATCAACACCGTGCTCATCAACACCGTACTCATCAACACCGTACTCATCAACACCGTCCTCATCAACACCGTGCTCATCAACAATGTACTCATCAACACCGTACTCATCAACACCGTGCTCATCAACACCGTGCTCATCAACACCGTACTCATCAACACCGTACTCATCAACACCGTGCTCATCAACACCGTGCTCATCTACACCGTACTCATCAACACCGTGCTCATCAACACCGTGCTCATCAACACCGTACTCATCAACACCGTACTCATCAACACAGTGCTCATCAACACCATGCTCATCAACACCGTGCTCATCAACACCGTACTCATCAACACCGTACTCATCAACACCGTGGTCATCAACACCGTGCTCATCAACACCGTACTCATCAACACCGTACTCATCAACACCGTGCTCATCAACACCGTGCTCATCAACACCGTACTCATCAACACCGTACTCATCAACACCGTGCTCATCAACACCGTGCTCATCAACACCGTACTCATCAACACCGTGCTCATCAACACCGTGCTCATCAAAACCGTCCTCATCAACACCGTACTCATCAACACCTTGCTCATCAACACCGTGCTCATCAACACCGTACTCATCAACACCGTACTCATCAACACCGTCCTCATCAACACCGTGCTCATCAACACCGTACTCGTCAACACCGTGCTCATCAACACCGTGCTCATCAACACCGTACTCATCAACACCGTGCTCATCAACGCCGGGCTCATCAACACCGTACTCATCAACACCGTGCTCATCAACACCGTGCTCATCAACACCGTACTCATCAACACCGTGGTCATCAACACCGTGCTCATCAACACCGTACTCATCAACACCGTACTCATCAACACCGTACTCATCAACACCGTGCTCTTCAACACCGTGCTCATCAACACCGTACTCATCAACACCGTACTCATCAACACCGTGCTCATCAACACCGTGCTCATCAACACCATTCTCATCAACACCGTACTCATCAACACCGAACTCATCAACACCGTGCTCATCAACACCGTGCTCATCAACACCGTGCTCATCAACACCGTGCTCATCAACACCGTGATCATCAACACCGTGCTCATCAACACCGTACTCATCAACACCGTACTCATCAACACCGTGCTCATCAACACAGTGCTCATCAACACCATTCTCATCAACACCGTACTCATCAACACCGTACTCATCAACACCGTGCTCATCAACACCGTGCTCATCAATACCGTGCTCATCAACACCGTACTCATCAACACCGTACTCATCAACACCGTGCTCATCAACACCGTGCTCATCAACACCGTGATCATCAACACCGTACTCATCAACACCGTACTCATCAACACCGTACTCATCAACACCGTGCTCATCAACACCGTGCTCATCAACACCATGATCATCAACACCGTGCTCATCAACACCGTGATCATCAACACCGTGCTCATCAACACCGTGCTCATCAACACCGTGCTCATCAACACCATGCTCATCAACACCGTGCTCGTCAACACCATGATCATCAACACCGTGCTCATCAACACCATGATCATCAACACCGTGATCATCAACACCGTGATCATCAACACCGTGATCATCAACACCGTGCTCATCAACACCGTGCTCATCAACACCGTGCTCGTCAACACCGTACTCATCAACACCGTACTCATCAACACCGTGCTCATCAACACCGTGCTCATCAACACCATTCTCATCAACACCGTACTCATCAACACCGTACTCATCAACACCGTGCTCATCAACACCGTGCTCATCAACACCATTCTCATCAACACCGTACTCATCAACACCGTACTCATCAACACCATGATCATCAACACCGTGCTCATCAACACCATGATCATCAACACCGTGATCATCAACACCGTGATCATCAACACCGTGATCATCAACACCGTGCTCATCAACACCGTGCTCATCAACACCGTGCTCATCAACACCGTACTCATCAACACCGTACTCATCAACACCGTGCTCATCAACACCGTGCTCATCAACACCGTGCTCATCAACACCATGCTCATCAACACTGTGCTCATCAACACCATGATCATCAACACCGTGCTCATCAACACCGTGATCATCAACACCGTGCTCATCAACACCGTGCTCATCAACACCGTGCTCATCAACACCATGCTCATCAACACCGTGCTCATCAACACCATGATCATCAACACCGTGCTCATCAACACCATGATCATCAACACCGTGATCATCAACACCGTGATCATCAACACCGTGATCATCAACACCGTGCTCATCAACACCGTACTCATCAACACCGTACTCATCAACACCGTGATCATCAACACCATGCTCATCAACACCGTGCTCATCAACACCATGCTCATCAACACCGTGCTCATCAACACCATGATCATCAACACCGTGCTCATCAACACCATGATCATCAACACCGTGATCATCAACACCGTGATCATCAACACCGTGATCATCAACACCGTGATCATCAACACCGTACTCATCAACACCGTACTCATCAACACCGTACTCGTCAACACCGTACTCATCAACACCGTACTCATCAACACCGTGCTCATCAACACCGTACTCATCAACACCATGCTCATCAACACCGTACTCATCAACACCGTACTCATCAACACCGTACTCATCAACACCGTACTCATCAACACCGTACTCATCAACACCGTACTCATCAACACCGTACTCATCAACACCGTACTCATCAACACCGTACTCATCAACACCGTACTCATCAACACCGTACTCATCAACACCGTACTCATCAACACCGTACTCATCAACACCGTACTCATCAACACCGTACTCATCAACACCGTACTCATCAACACCGTGCTCATCAACACCGTACTCATCAACACCGTGATCATCAACACCGTGCTCATCAACACCATGATCATCAACACCGTGATCATCAACACCGTGATCATCAACACCGTGATCATCAACACCGTGATCATCAACACCGTGCTCATCAACACCGTGCTCATCAACACCGTGCTCATCAACACCGTACTCATCAACACCGTACTCATCAACACCGTGCTCATCAACACCGTGCTCATCAACACCATTCTCATCAACACCGTACTCATCAACACCGTACTCATCAACACCGTGCTCATCAACACCGTGCTCATCAACACCATGCTCATCAACACTGTGCTCATCAACACCATGATCATCAACACCGTGCTCATCAACACCGTGATCATCAACACCGTGCTCATCAACACCGTGCTCATCAACACCGTGCTCATCAACACCATGCTCATCAACACCGTGCTCATCAACACCATGATCATCAACACCGTGCTCATCAACACCATGATCATCAACACCGTGATCATCAACACCGTGATCATCAACACCGTGATCATCAACACCGTGCTCATCAACACCGTGTACTCATCAACACCGTGATCATCATCATCAACACCGTGCTCATCAACACCATGCTCATCAACACCGTGCTCATCAACACCATGATCATCAACACCGTGCTCATCAACACCATGATCATCAACACCGTGATCATCAACACCGTGATCATCAACACCGTGATCATCAACACCGTGATCATCAACACCGTACTCATCAACACCGTACTCATCAACACCGTACTCGTCAACACCGTACTCATCAACACCGTACTCATCAACACCGTGCTCATCAACACCGTACTCATCAACACCATGCTCATCAACACCGTACTCATCAACACCGTACTCATCAACACCGTACTCATCAACACCGTACTCATCAACACCGTACTCATCAACACCGTGCTCATCAACACCGTGCTCATCAACACCGTACTCATCAACACCGTACTCATCAACACCGTACTCATCAACACCGTGCTCATCAACATCGTGCTCATCAACACCGTACTCATCAACACCGTACTCATCAACACCGTACTCATCAACACCATGCTCATCAACACCGTGCTCATCAACACCGTACTCATCAACACCGTACTCATCAACACCATGCTCATCAACACCGTGCTCATCAACACCGTGCTCATCAACACCGTGCTCATCAACACCGTACTCATCAGCACCGTGCTCATCAACACCGTGCTCATCAACACCGTGCTCATCAACACCGTACTCATCAACACCGTACTCATCAACACCGTACTCATCAACACCATGCTCATCAACACCGTGCTCATCAGCACCGTACTCATCAGCACCGTGCTCATCAACACCGTGCTCATCAACACCGTGCTCATCAACACCGTACTCATCAACACCGTACTCATCAACACCGTGCTCATCAACACCGTGCACTAAAATAATTATAACATTCTGACTGAGGTAAGATTTTGTTTGTCAGGAGAAATGACGTTTAATCCTAAATAGGGTGTTAGTCAAAGGATAAGTTTCTCGTCCTATAACTGATACCTTCAGCTGGCTTACTGTTCAGCACAAAAAAAAAAATATTATTTAATCATAAGATGTGACCTTTAAATTTAAAATCTCATGAGAAGTCTCGTGGCGACTCATGGCTTTCTTTACACCTTCACCTTCAAAAATGTACGAACATATTAATAATTCTGGGATTTTTTACAAAAATTTTATAGATGAATTAAGGACATTTAATACCATTTTCAGAGAACATATATATATATATATATATATATATATATATATATATATATATATATATATATATATATAATATATATATATATATATATATATATATATATATATATATATATATATATATATATATATATATATATATATATATATATATATATATATATATATATATATATATATATATATATATATATATATATATATATATATATATATATATATATATATATATATATATATATATATATATATATATATACATACATTTATATATAATTTTTTAATACAGGGAGGTACCACCTACAGAATTTTACTGGGGAGCTTCATCCTCAGAGAAGACAATAAACGCACCTCAGGGAAAATTCAAGGTTCTCCCCGGAGCTGTTTGAATATTTTCTTCTCCTACGACCCTCTATATTTTATATTCTATATGAAATTTTATTAATATACAGAATACATTGACAGAAAACACGAACATGAATACATTAGTACATAATATCAAAGATTATGAATCTGCTCTAGCTCCTCCGAAGCCAAACGTGAGCCAAGTATGCAACAAGCATTTCCTCTCTGGATGGCCACACTGAGGCGCTGGAACGTGAAAGTGGCTGCCTTTGGGTCCCTGGTGGTGTCGATGAGTCTGGAACCCATTTCTTTAAGGAAACATGTGACATTTTTTCCCCATGAACCCAAGGTCTCTGATCCCTCTGTGACAAATTGATACTGTTGACTTATGTCCCTGTACTTGCTGATCTTGTACTCCTCTCTGTGGTCAGCAGCTCCTCTCTGTCGCCCAACACTGTGACGGATATAGGTGTCAGCCAGTGTGGACACACAGGTATAGTCCCATGCTCAGAGCTTGCCATTCTTCCAAGGATAGATGGTGATCCCGTCGGGGCGGTTTCCTGGGTTGTGGGTATTGTTGGCTGCTAGTGACCGGGGCTCCCTCTCAGCTGGACATTCAGATGTAGCAAGGGCATGCCAGCCATTGGTTTTGTAACAGTTAAGATCATGTAGACCATATTGGTCAGTTTGTGCATCGCCGCAAATGCACGTATATTCTGTGTGAATTGGAGCAGCAAGGCACAGAGCCACTGCAATTCAGAGTCTTAGGGTCAAGGCGTGTTCTCATTGCCGAAATGGGAACTGTTTGGAGAAAGTCCTCGGAGTGATGCGCACTCACAGCATGGAGACGGACAGTCTCCCTGCCTGATGCTACAGCCCTAAGCATGTAGGTGGCAAGCACTTTTCAGCGATGAGGCCATCCCAACTTGACTGTTTGTAGGCCAATGTTGCACTAGGTTTTGGTGCTGGAGCAGCAAGAGACTCCCATTCAGTGATGGCACTGGCATAGCTAGGGTCCTGTATTCCTGCTGAGTCACTGAGGTTGTCCAGAAGAATTTGTTTTATTAACTCATTTGATGCTATGGAAGAGGATAGGAAAGCTGGTAGGGCAATCTGGGAGGATCTGCGTACTCCTAGCTCCACAAGCCTGACCGGAAGTGAAGCTTGCAACCACTGTCCATCTTCAAGGGAAAGATTCAGTACACTCTCTAGCATAGCCTTAAGGAGAGAGGCATATTCCTTGAGTTTCAGACTGCTGAAGGCTGGGGAGCATCTCAGAAAGTAGGTAAGTTTTTGGATTGACAGGCACCTGGTGAGTAGGTAGAAGGCATCATGTGTATCGATGTCTTTCATCCTGCCTTCCATCGTCCTGAGGTCTGAGATATATTTTTCTAGGATCAGATCGATCGCATTAGGCCCAAGAGGAGCACCAAGGAGAGTGCTGTTGGCTGAATCAATGGCCCATGCTCCTCGTAAACCAGCACTAAAATTCTGGGTCATCTGCCGATTGGTAGAAACTATTTCACATTTGGTGGGGTTTAAAGGCCCAGGCTTTCTCTCATGTCTTTAATTTTTCTGATATCCTCTAGAAGAGATTCTGTTGTGCCAGCTAGGGTACCATCATCCAAGAACCAGATATTGAACTCACTGGAGATCATTTCTGTGACTTCCTTGATGCCAGACAGAATAGAAAGGTGGCGAAAGGGTTCCCCTGTTGCACACCCTCACACGAGTCAATTTCATGTTCCGCAAATAGATTAGAAGTCACACTATAACACGATTCAATGAAGGGATAGATGGAAGGGAAGTGTCTAGATACTGCTTGGAGAGCAGCATCCCTTCTGACTAAGTTGAAAGCGTTGCAAAGTCTAATTTGACCAAGGCTTTTTCATCGGACATGTTTTTGATATATACTAGTGCTGCGTGGGCAGCTGCTTCACAGCCCTGTTGAACGCCGAACCGAGCTGAGTTGGTTTCAGCATTGCAGCAGCCTCTTGACTCACCCTTCTTACTGCAGCCTTGGCGACTAGGCGCCAAAGAGTGTTACCCACTGCAATGGGCCTGATTCCGCCATCCTTTTTCCAGAGAGCACACAATGAGGCACCAAAGAAAAGGGGTCTGATGGCCTCTGGGACACTGCCAGTCAGGCACAGGTTAGAAAATTTGGTGAGTTCAGACAGCAGCCTCTCTGGATTGAGTATTTGTTTTAAATGCTGTGGCCTTAATTAAACCGGTGAAACCTCCTGCTGAGCCTGGTGGAAATGACATAGCAGCTTTATACACATCATCATCCTGTAAGGTTAAATGTTCTTCGCCTGCTGCAATGTCAGGGAGGTCAATGTTGGTACTGGGAGCCCTGGGTGGATGTTTGTCCTTCAGGGCTTGTGCCGTACTAACGTTCGTAGGAGCGATGGTATCCTCACTGGTTATAAGGCCTCAGAGCTCCAATAGCATTACCCTCTTCTATTTTTTGCTAATTTGGGCTCTGATTTTTGAGGCGTCAGGTGTCCTGTTGTTGGCATTTGCCCGGCGGGTGTTTGTCTCCCTAGGGAGGAGACAGACGAGATTGTCATCTCTAAGGAATGCATTTATTGCCCTAATAACATATGTTGCTAGTGACTTGTCCCTCCTTGGTGGGACAGCCAAACAGGCATTGCCAAATAGCAGTAAGTTGTGCAAGGATCCGTTGTTTGCAGGACCATCATTGACTTTCTTCAAGAGGTCAACGAATTTGCTAGCAGCTTGAGGGCGAGCTGCTTTGGGGATGTGTGTCAGAGTTCTGGTGGATGTTAATTTGATTGCATATTTTAAGTACTCTGTAGAGGTGAAGCCAGGGTAGCCGTCAGCTCTGTCTACTGGGAGGGGCTGTTGGTTGTTTCCATCTGAAGCTCTTCTGGAGCCTAGACATCCATTGTGTGCATGGATGTTGCACACCTGGCAGAAGCCTCTTGGACTGATTCCACAGCGTCGGATCTGTCGTGGAAATTCATGGAAACCCAGGATTCTTGTGACATTGCTGACATCGTGGGAATGGGATGGCGCCAGCTGTGGGGTAACGGGTGAAGGACAGCGTTGATGCATGGGGGATGAGGGTGGGGGAATAGCGAACGAGGAGCGAGTAATTGGTGGGGCACCTAACGGCACTGAGGCTGGCCAAAGCAGCATGGGTTCGAATCCTTGTCTAGCCGCAGTGTAGTTTTATATGTATATGTATATATATATATATATATATATATATATATATATATATATATATATATATATATATATATATATATATATATATATATATATATATATATATATATATATATATAATAGGCAGAACTTGCAATCTTGGCTTAAATAGCAACGCTCATCTTGCCATATAGGACAAGTGAAAATTTGTGTATGTAATAATTTCTCCAAAATCATTCTGAACGTAACGAAAAAAATATATTTCACTGTGTTTGTTTAGTATTAAATTATTGTAAACAAATATAAAATATATTTAGTTAGGTTAGGATAAAATAAATTCCTCTTGTTATAATAAGGTTAGGTAAGTTTTCTAAGATTCTTTTGGTGCAAAATTAAATTTTTTTATATTAACATTAATGAAAAAAATATATCTTTAAACGTATAAGAGAAAATTTTAGAAAGGACTTAATTTTAAATGAGTTCTTGCTAATTGACCAGTTTTACATATTCGGCACGACATATATATATACACACACACACACACACACACACACACACACACACACACACACACACACACACACACACACACACACACACACACACATATATATATATATATATATATATATATATATATATATATATATATATATATATATATATATTTTCAACAAGTTGGCCGTCTCCCACCGAGGCAGGTTGACCCAAAAAAAGAAAGAAAATCCCCAAAAAGAAAATGCTTTCATCATCATTCAACACTTTCACCACACTCACACATAATCACTGTTTTTGCAGAGGTGCTCAGAATACAACAGTTTAAGCATATACGTATAAAGATACACAACATATCCCTCCAAACTGCCAATATCCCAAATCCCTCCTTTAAAGTGCAGGCATTGTACTTCCCATTTCCAGGACTCAAGTCCGACTATATAAAAATAACCGGTTTCCCTGAATCCCTTCACTAAATATTACCCTGCTCACACTCCAACAGATCGTCAGGTCCAAAGTACCATTCGTCTCCATTCACTCCTATCTAACACGCTCACACACGCTTGCTGGAAGTCCAAGCCCCTTGCCCACAAAACCTCCTTTACCCCCTCTCTCCAACCCTTTCGAGGACGACCCCTACCTCGCCTTCCTTCCCCTATAGATTTATATGCTTTCCATGTCTTTCTACTTTGATCCATTCTCTCTAAATGACCAAACCACCTCAACAACCCCTCTTCTGCCCTCTGACTAATACTTTTATTAACTCCACACCTTCTCCTAATTTCCACACTCCGAATTTTCTGCATAATATTTACACCACACATTGCCCTTAGACAGGACATCTCCACTGCCTCCAACCGTCTCCTCGCTGCAGCATTTACCACCCAAGCTTCACACCCATATAAGAGTGTTGGTACTACTATACTTTCATACATTCCCTTCTTTGCCTCCATAGATAACGTTTTTTGACTCCACATATACCTCAATGCACCACTCACCTTTTTTCCCTCATCAATTCTGTGATTAACCTCATCCTTCATAAATCCATCCGCTGACACGTCAACTCCCAAGTATCTGAAAACATTCACTTCTTCCATACTCCTCCTCCCCAATTTGATATCCAATTTTTCTTTTTCTAAATCATTTGATACCCTCATCACCTTACTCTTTTCTATGTTCACTTTCAACTTTCTACCTTTACACACATTCCCAAACTCATCCACTAACCTTTGCAATTTTTCTTTAGAATCTCCCATAAGCACAGTATCATCAGCAAAAAGTAACTGTGTTAATTCCCATTTTGAATTTGATTCCCCATAATTTAATCCCACCCCTCTCCAGAACACCCTAGCATTTACTTCTTTTACAACCCCATCTATAAATATATTAAACAACCATGGTGACATTACACATCCCTGTCTAAGACCTACTTTTACCGGGAAGTATTCTCCCTCTCTTCTACACACCCTAACCTGAGCCTCACTATCCTCATAAAAACTCTTTACAGCATTTAGTAACTTACCACCTATTCCATATACTTGCAACATCTGCCACATTTCTCCCCTATCCACTCTATCATATGCCTTTTCTAAATCCATAAATGCAATAAAAACTTCCCTACCTTTATCTAAATACTGTTCACATATATGCTTCAATGTAAACACTTGATCTACACATCCCCTACCCATTCTGAAGCCTCCTTGCTCATCCGCAATTCTACATTCTGTCTTACCTCTAATTCTTTCAATTATAACCCTACCGTATACTTTTCCTGGTATACTCAGTAAACTTATTCCTCTATAATTTTTACAATCTCTTTTGTCCCCTTCCCTTTATATAAAGGGACTATACATGCTCTCCGCCAATCCCTAGGTACCTTCTCCTCTTTCATACATTTATTAAACAAAAGTACCAACCACTCCAACACTATATCCCCACCTGCTTTTAACATTTCTGTCATGATCCCATCAGTTCCAGCTGCCTCCCTTTCTTCCTCAACATTTAAAAGTTCCTCAAAATATTCTCCCCATCTACCTAATACCTCCTTCTCCCCATCTACTAACTCCCCTACTCTGTTTTTAACTGACAAATCCATACTTTCCCTAGGCTTTCTTAATGATATATATATATATATATATATATATGTGCCTTCCTTTGATGCATTACCTTCATTGTTCCTTGATAATGTGAGTAGTCACGAAAGCGCTTGGAATTTCTCTATTCTTTTACAGTGGTTGTTTTGCATATTCCGAAATCACCTGTTTACTGTGATCTTATTGCATATATATATATATATATATATATATATATATATATATATATATATATATATATATATATATATATATATATATATATATATATATATATATATATATATATATATATATATATATATATATGCTTGATATATGCTTGAATGTGCGTGGATGTAGTGCAGATGACAAGAAACAGATGATTGCTGATGTTATGAATGAAAAGAAGTTGGATGTCCTGGCCCTAAGCGAAACAAAGCTGAAAGGGGTAGGGGAGTTTCGGTGGGGGGAAATAAATGGGATTAAATCTGGAGTATCTGAGAGAGTTAGAGCAAAGGAAGGGGTAGCAGTAATGTTGAATGATCAGTTATGGAAGGAGAAAAGAGAATTATGTGGATTAAAGTAAAGGTTGGATGCGAGAAGTCGGTCATAATAAGCGTGTATGCACCTGGAGAAGAGAGGAATGCAGAGGAGAGAGAGAGATTTTGGGAGATGTTAAGTGAATGTATAGGAACCTTTGAACCAAGTGAGAGAGTAATTGTGGCAGGGGACCTGAATGCTAAAGTAGGAGAAACTTTTAGAGAGGGTGTGGTAGGTAAGTTTGGGGTGCCAGGTGTAAATGATAATGGGAGCCCTTTGATTGAACTTTGTATAGAAAGGGGTTTAGTTATAGGTAATACATATTTTAAGAAAAAGAGGATAAATAAGTATACAAGATATGATGTAGGGCGAAATGACAGTAGTTTGTTGGATTATGTATTGGTAGATAAGAGACTGTTGAGTAGACTTCAGGATGTACATGTTTATTGAGGGGCCACAGATATATCAGATCACTTTCTAGTTGTAGCTACACTGAGAGTGAAAGGTAGATGGGATACAAGGAGAATAGAAGCATCAGGGAAGAGAGAGGTGAATGTTTATAAACTAAAAGAGGAGGCAGTTAGGGAAAGATATAAACAGCTATTGGAGGATAGATGGGCTAATGAGAGCATAGGCAATGGGGTCGAAGAGGTATGGGGTAGGTTTAAAAATGTAGTGTTAGAGTGTTCAGCAGAAGTTTGTGGTTACAGGAAAGTGGGTGCGGGAGGGAAGAGGAGCGATTGGTGGAATGATGATATAAAGAGAGTAGTAAGGGAGAAAAAGTTAGCATATGAGAAGTTTTTACAAAGTAGAAGTGATGCAAGGAGGGAAGAGTATATGGAGAAAAAGAGAGAGGTTAAGAGAGTGGTGAAGCAATGTAAAAAGAGAGCAAATGAGAGAGTGGGTGAGATGTTATCAACAAATTTTGTTGAAAATAAGAAAAAGTTTTGGAGTGAGATTAACAAGTTAAGGAAGCCTAGAGAACAAATGGATTTGTCAGTTAAAAATAGGAGAGGAGAGTTATTAAATGGAGAGTTAGAGGTATTGGGAAGATGGAGGGAATATTTTGAGGAATTGTTAAATGTTGATGAAGATAGGGAAGCTGTGATTTCGTGTATAGGGCAAGGAGGAATAACATCTTGTAGGAGTGAGGAAGAGCCAGTTGTGAGTGTGGGGGAAGTTCGTGAGGCAGTAGGTAAAATGAAAGGGGGTAAGGCAGCCGGGATTGATGGGATAAAGATAGAAATGTTAAAAGCAGGTGGGGATATAGTTTTGGAGTGGTTGGTGCAATTATTTAATAAATGTATGGAAGAGGGTAAGGTACCTAGGGATTGGCAGAGAGCATGCATAGTTAATTGGTATAAAGGCAAAGGGGACAAAAGAGAGTGCAAAAATTATAGGGGGATAAGTCTGTTGAGTATACCTGGTAAAGTGTATGGTAGAGTTATTATTGAAAGAATTAAAAGTAAGACGGAGAATAGGATAGCAGATGAACAAGGAGGCTTTAGGAAAGGTAGGGGGTGTGTGGACCAGGTGTTTACAGTGAAACATATAAGTGAACAGTATTTAGATAAGGCTAAAGAGGTCTTTGTGGCATTTATGGTTTTGGAAAAGGCGTATGACAGGGTGGATAGGGGGGCAATGTGGCAGATGTTGCAGGTGTATGGTGTAGGAGGTAGGTTACTGAAAGCAGTGAAGAGTTTTTACGAAGATAGTGAGGCTCAAGTTAGAGTACATAGGAAAGAGGGAAATTATTTCCCAGTAAAAGTAGGCCTTAGACAAGGATGTGTGATGTCACCGTGGTTGTTTAATATATTTATAGATGAGGTTGTAAGAGAAGTAAATGCGAGGGTCTTGGCAAGAGGCGTGGAGTTAAAAGATAGAGAATCACACATAAAGTGGGAGTTGTCACAGTTGCTCTTTGCTGATGACACTGTGCTCTTGGGAGATTCTGAAGAGAAGTTGCAGAGATTGGTGGATGAATTTGGTAGGGTGTGCAAAAGAAGAAAATTAAAAGTGAATACAGGAAAGAGTAAGGTTATGAGGATAACAAAAAGATTAGGTGATGAAAGATTGGATATCAGATTGGAAGGAGAGAGTATGGAGGAGGTGAATGTCTTCAGATATTTGGGAGTGGACGTGTCAGCGGATGGGTCTATGAAAGATGAGGTGAATCATAGAATTGATGAGGGGGAAAAGGGTGAGTGGTGCACTTAGGAGTCTGTGGAGACAAAGAACTTTGTCCTTGGAGGCAAAGAGGGGAATGTATGAGAGTATAGTTTTACCAACACTCTTATATGGGTGTGAAGCATGGGTGATGAATGTTGCAGCGAGGAAAAGGCTGGAGGCAGTGGAGATGTCATGTCTGAGGGCAATGTGTGGTGTGAATATAATGCAGAGAATTCGTAGTTTGGAAGTTAGGAGGAGGTGCGGGATTACCAAAACTGTTGTCCAGAAGGCTGAGGAAGGGTTGTTGAGGTGGTTCGGACATGTAGAGAGAATGGAGCGAAACAGAATGACTTCAAGAGTGTATCAGTCTGTAGTGGAAGGAAGGCGGGGTAGGGGTCGGCCTAGGAAAGGTTGGAGAGAGGGGGTAAAGGAGGTTTTGTGTGCAAGGGGCTTGGACTTCCAGCAGGCGTGCGTGAGCGTGTTTGATAGGAGTGAATGGAGACGAATGGTTTTTAATACTTGACGTGCTGTTGGAGTGTGAGCAAAGTAACATTTATGAAGGGGTTCAGGGAAACCGGCAGGCCGGACTTGAGTCCTGGAGATGGGAAGTACAGTGCCTGCACTCTGAAGGAGGGGTGTTAATGTTGCAGTTTAAAAACTGTAGTGTAAAGCACCCTTCTGGCAAGACAGTGATGGAGTGAATGATGGTGAAAGTTTTTCTTTTTCGGGCCACCCTGCCATGGTGGGAATCGGCCAGTGTGATAATAATATATATATATATATATATATATATATATATATATATATATATATATATATATATATATATATATATATATATATATATATATATATATATATATATATATATATATATATATATATATATATATATATATATATATATATATATATATATATATATATATATATATATATATATATATATATATATATATATATATATATATATATATATATATATATATATATTATATATATATGCATATATATATATATATATATATATATATATATATATATATATATATATATATATGTATATATATATATATATATACATATATATATATATATATATGTATATATATATAGTATATGTGAAAAGTCGTAAGACATACACATGAGTACTTTGTCAGTGTGTGGGAAACAGTCCACGTCAGTTCCAACTTCCTCCGAGCTCAAGAAAAAGAAACTGATAACAAACCAAATATTTAATTCAATATGACGTTTTACAAACAGGAAACTTAATCAAGAGCTTCATGGAAACTCATAATAAACCGTCGTATTTAATATATTGTCTGCTTTTCTGAAGTTTATTTTCCCGTGCACAGGTCGACACAGCAGTCGACTACCTTATAACTCGCACCTCTCCGTCTGGTGTTTACATAGTCAAGGAAACCCAGTTAATAAGTATCCATCTGTCAGCTGGTGTGAAGGTCTGATATTACGCCTCATGCAACATTTACAACCAATTAATGAGAAGGTTTGAACACCCATATATCGTCCTCCTTAATTTACGCATTTTGGCAATTAATGTTAAAGTTTGTCTTCCCATGTATCACCAACCTGAAGCTGCTTATAACTAATACGTTTCTTACAGGGCGATACATCGTCATGGAGATGAGAAGCGATACCTTAATAATTTTAATGTTATAATAATAATAATAATAATAATAATAATAATAATAATTATAATAATAATAATAATAATAATAATAATAATAATAATAATATTTAGGGTTGATTCGAGGGAAAAAGAGATGGCTGCAAATTCTTGGAGTATACCTGGAGAAGGTTTTGGGGGTCAACGCCCCCGCTGGTCGGTCTGAGACCAGGTCTCGTGATTATTCAAGGACTGATCATCCAGGCTGTTACTGCTGGCCGCACGCAAACTGACGTGCTAACCACAGCCCGGCTGGTCAGGTACTGACTTAAGGTGCCTGTCCAGCGCCTTCTTGGATGCTGGGAGGCAGTTGATCAGTCTTGGGCCCCTGACACTTATTGTGCTGTCTCAGTGTACTTGTGGAACCCTGCTTTACATTAGGGGAATGTTGCTTCTCCTGCCGAGTCTTTTGCTCTCATGGGGAGTGATTTTCGTGTGCAAGTTTAGTACCAATCCCTCTAGGGTTTTCCTGGTATATTTTATCATGAATCTTTGTCGCCTGCATTCCAGGGAATACAAACCAAGGGACTTCAACCATTCCCAGTAACGTAGGTACTTTATCGTACTTATGTGTGCCGTGAAAGTTATTTGTATACTCTCAAGGTCAGCAATTTCGCCTTTCTTGAAAAGGGCAGTTAGTGTACTTCAGTATTTCACCCTAGAGAGAAAACACGTTTTAAGGAGAATCATCATGGGCTTGGCGTCCCTAGTTTTAAAGGTTCTCATTATTCATCCTATCATTTTTCTAGCAGATGCGGTAGATTGTCGTGGTCTTTGAAGGTGAGATCCTCTTACATTATCACTCCCAGGTTCTTCACATTACTTTCTCGCTCTATTATATAATTAGAACTTGTTGCATACCGTGATACAGTTTCAATTCCTCAGGTTTTCCGTATCTGAGTAGTTTAAATTTCTCTTCATTGGACTTCATATTGTTTAAATTGGCCCATTTGAAGATTTGGTTGATGTCCGCTTGGAGTCTCGCGGTGTCTTCGATGGAGGTCACTGTCATGGCAACCCAGGTGTCATCCACAAAGGAAGACACGGAGCTATGGCTTACATCTCTGTCTATGTCAGATATGAGGATGAGGAACAGGATGGGAGCGAGTACTGTGCCTTGTGGAACTGAGCTTTTCATCTTAGCTGTCTCAGACTTTACTCAGTTTACTACTACTTTTTATGTTCTATTAGTTAAGAAGTTATAGATCCATCTACCAACTTTTCCTATTATTCCTTTATCACGCATTTTGTGCGCTATTACACCATGGTCACACTTGTCGATGGCTTTCGCAATATCTGCATCTTCTTTACCCTCTATAGCATCCTGGACCTTGTCATAGTGGTCCAGTAGCTGGGACAGGCAGGAGCTACCTGCTCTAAACCCCTGTTGTCCTGGGTTGTGTAACTGATGGGTATCAAGGTGGTTGGTGATCTTGCTTCTTAGAACCCTCTCAAAGATTTTTATGATATTGGATGTTAGTGCTATGGGTTTGTAGTTTTTTGCAATTGCTCTACTACCACCTTTGTAGAGTGGGTCTATGTCTGTTTATTTTAGTGAGTGTGGGATGACCTTTCTGTCCATGCTCCCTCTCCATAGAATGCTAAAGCGCGTAACAGGGGCTTCTTGCAGTTCTTGATGAACACGGAGTTCCATGAGTCTGGACCTGGGGCAGAGTGCATGGGCATGTCATTTATTGCCTTTTCAAAGTCTTGTGGTGTTAGGATAATATCCGAGATTTTTGAGATGACCAGATTTTGGGTCCCGTTCATAAACAATTCATTTAGATTGTCGACCCTTAGTCTGGGTAGCGGCTCACTGAACACTGAGTCATATTGGGACTTAAGTATCTCACTCATTTCTTGGCTGTCATCTGTGTGTCCCATCCCGCCTAAGCAGAGGCCAGATACTGGATGTTATTTTTCCCTTAGATTTGGCATAAGAGAAGAAGTATTTTGCTTTTTTTCAGTTTCCTTTAATGGATTTAAGTTCTTCCTGAGATTTTTGTCTCCTGTCAGATTCCTTCAGCTTTTGTTCGATATTTGCTATTCCTCTGACCAGTGTCTCTCTTCATATTAGAGATACATTGACAATCTAGAAACGTCTTTCTAAAAATTTACTGACCTTATTCTTTACTCAGTCTTCAAGTGAAAGGCTTTTGATCCAAGGAATTGGAGAAATCTTTTCTTTCTTTTGATCAAACATGGCGACTTCTCATTCTGCAGGTGCTATGACCCGTGTGGGTTTGGAACTTCTTAATGCTTGTGAAATCAATCAAAACATCACCCAACAACAACAACCAACAATAACAACAAGAACAAGAGCAACCAACAACAACCAGCAACAATGACCAACAACAACCAGCAACAACGACCAGGAACAACACCCAGAACAACACTCACAACAATGGTGAAATTTATACAAAATACCGACAATTGGATGATTAAGACACGGGTTTAAGACAAACTCTTCGCCTACACAGTAGGCTTCTTTAGTCAAAGACGGACGCACCAGGTGTAGCAGTGAAATGAAGTTGATGTAATCAGTCCGTCAAACTTGGAGAAACAGTATCCGAAGTGGATAGTCCCTCAGCCTGACTGACTTCAGCTGCTCTGGTCTGGACATTGTCTGTTAGTGACCTCTGTTTCTCACAACTCAAAGTAAAATAGATTTATGATTCTGTAGAGGCATTATGTACCACCATCTCCAATGTTTTCACCTACAGAGACATAGTTCCTGGCACGTTTGACGGATCTTAGGAAATATCTTACAAAATGCTTACCAGACTCTCAGTGAATCATCTGTACACATTACAGTTATCTTCATTAAGTTTGGATTTAGAATTTGTTCGTATGAACATAGTCTGATATGATGTTCCACAGTATGAATACTGCCTCTGGAGGCTTACTAACAGTCACGTTGATCAGAGTGGAGTTTTGTGTTGACCAGAATTTAATCAGATATTGTGAAGTGACTACTTACTGTCATGTTACTGAGTGTCAAAGTTGAAGTGACTACTTACTGTCATGTTACTGAGAGTCACAGGTGAAGTGACTACTTACTGTCATGTTACTGAGAGTCACAGGTGAAGTGACTACTTACTGTCATGTTACTGAGTGTCACAGGTGAAGTGACTACTTACTGTCATGTTATTGAGAGTTACAGGTGAAGTGACTACTTACTGTCATGTTACTGAGAGTCACAGGTGAAGTGACTACTTACTGTCATGTTACTGAGTGTCACAGGTGAAGTGACTACTTACTGTCATGTTATTGAGAGTTACAGGTGAAGTGACTACTTACTGTCATGTTACTGAGAGTTACAGGTGAAGTGACTACTTACTGTCATGTTACTGAGAGTCACAGGTGAAGTGACTACTTACTGTCATGTTACTGAGTGTCACAGGTGAAGTGACTACTTACTGTCATGTTATTGAGAGTCACAGGTGAAGTGACTACTTACTGTCATGTTACTGAGTGTCACAGGTGAAGTGACTACTTACTGTCATGTTACTGAGAGTCACAGGTGAAGTGACTACTTACTGTCATGTTACTGAGAGTCACAGGTGAAGTGACTACTTACTGTCATGTTACTGAGAGTCACAGGTGAAGTGACTACTTATTGTCAAGCTACTGAGTGTCACAGGTGAAGTGACTACTTACTGTCATGTTACTGAGTGTCACAGGTGAAGTGACTACTTACTGTCATGTTATTGAGAGTTACAGGTGAAGTGACTACTTTCTGTCATGTTACTGAGAGTTACAGGTGAAGTGACTACTTACTGTCATGTTACTGAGTGTCACAGTTGAAGTGACTACTTACTGTCATGCTACTGAGTGTCACAGGTGAAGTGATTTCTTACTGTCATGTTACTTAGTGTCACAGTTGAAGTGACTACTTACTGTCATGTTACTGAGAGGCACAGGTGAAGTGACTACTTACTGTCATGTTACTGAGAGTCACAGGTGAGGTGACTACTTACTGTCATGTTACTGAGTGTCACAGGTGAAGTAACTACTTACTGTCATGTTACTGAGAGTTACAGGTGAAGTGACTACTTACTGTCATGTTACTGAGTGTCACAGGTGAAGTGACTAATTACTGTCATGTTACTGAGTGTCACAGGTGAAGTGACTAATTACTGTCATGTTACTGAGTGTCACAGGTGAAGTGACTACTTACTGTCATGTTACTGAGTGTCACAGGTGAAGTAACTACTTACTGTCATGTTACTGAGTGTCACAGGTGAAGTGACTACTTACTGTCATGTTACTGAGAGTCACAGGTGAAGTGACTACTTACTGTCATGTTACTGAGAGTCACAGGTGAAGTGACTACTTACTGTCATGTTACTGAGAGTCACAGGTGAAGTGACTACTTACTGTCATGTTACTGAGAGCCACAGGTGAAGTGACTACTTACTGTCATGTTACTGAGAGTCACAGGTGAAGTGACTACTTACTGTCATGTTACTGAGAGCCACAGGTGAAGTGACTACTTACTGTCATGTTACTGAGAGCCACAGGTGAAGTGACTACTTACTGTCATGTTACTGAGAGTTACAGGTGAAGTGACTAATTACTGTCATGTTACTGAGTGTCACAGGTGAAGTGACTAATTACTGTCATGTTACTGAGAGTCACAGGTGAAGTAACTACTTACTGTCATGTTACTGAGAGTTACAGGTGAAGTGACTACTTACTGTCATGTTACTGAGAGTCACAGGTGAAGTGACTACTTACTGTCATGTTACTGAGAGTCACAGGTGAAGTGACTACAAACTGTCATGTTACTGAGAGTCACAGGTGAAGTGACTACTTACTGTCATGTTACTGAGAGTCACAGGTGAAGTGACTACTTACTGTCATGTTACTGAGAGCCACAGGTGAAGTGACTACTTACTGTCATGTTACTGAGAGTTACAGGTGAAGTGACTAATTACTGTCATGTTACTGAGAGTCACCGTTGAAGTGCCTACTTACTGTCATGTTACTGAGAGTCATAGGTGAAGTGACTAATTACTGTCATGTTACTTAGAGTCACCGTTGAAGTGCCTACTTACTGTCATGTTACTGAGAGTTACAGGTGAAGTGACTAATTACTGTCATGTTACTGTGAGTCACCGTTGAAGTGCCTACTTACTGTCATGTTACTGAGAGTTACAGGTGAATGACTAATTATTGTCATGTTACTGGGAGTTACAGGTGAAGTGACTAATTACTGTCATGTTACTGAGAGTTACAGGTGAAGTGACTACTTACTGTCATGTTACTGAATGTCACAGTTGAAGTGACTACTTACTGTCATGTTACTGAGAGTCACAGGTGAAGTGACTACTTACTGTCATGTTAGAGAGTCACAGGTGAAGTGACTACTTACTGTCATGTTACTGAGAGTCACAGTGAAGTGACTACTTACTGTCATGTTAGAGAGTCACAGGTGAAGTGACTACTTACTGTCATGTTACTGAGTGTCACAGTTGAAGTGACTACTAACTGTCATGTTACTGAGAGTCACAGGTGAAGTGACTACTTACTGTCATGTTACTGAGAGTCACAGGTGAAGTGACTACTTACTGTCATGTTACTGAGAGTCACAGGTGAAGTGACTACTTACTGTCATGTTACTGAGAGTTACAGGTGAAGTGACTACTTACTGTCATGTTACTGAGTGTCACAGGTGAAGTGACTACTTACTGTCATGTTACTGAGAGTTACAGGTGAAGTGACTACTTACTGTCATGTTACTGAGAGGCACAGGTGAAGTGACTACTTACTGTCATGTTACTGAGAGTCACCGTTGAAGTGCCTACTTACTGTCATGTTACTGAGAGTCACAGGTGAAGTGACTCTTACTGTCATGTTACTGAGTGTCACAGGTGAAGTGACTACTTATTGTCATGTTAATGAGAGTCACAGGTGAAGTGACTACTTACTGTCATGTTACTGACAGTCACAGGTGAAGTGACTACTTACTCTCATGTTATTGAGAGTCACAGGTGAAGTAACTACTTTCTGTCATGTTACTGAGAGTCACAGGTGAAGTGACTACTTACTGTCATGTTACTGAGAGTTACAGGTGAAGTGACTACTTACTGTCATGTTACTGAGAGTCACAGGTGAGGTGACTACTTACTGTCATGTTACTGAGTGTCACAGTTGAAGTGACTACTTACTGTCATGTTACTGAGAGTCACAGGTGAGGTGACTACTTACTGTCATGTTACTGAGTGTCACAGTTGAAGTGACTACTTACTGTCATGTTACTGAGAGTTACAGGTGAAGTGACTACTTACTGTCATGTTACTGAGAGTCACAGATGAAGTAACTACTTTCTGTCATGTTACTGAGAGTCACAGTTGAAGTGACTACTTACTGTCATGTTACTGAGAGTCACAGGTGAAGTGACTACTTACTGTCATGTTACTGAGAGTCACAGGTGAAGTAACTACTTACTGTCATGTTACTGAGAGTTACAGGTGAAGTGACTACTTACTGTCATGTTACTGAGAGTTACAGGTGAAGTAACTACTTACTGTCATGTTACTGAGAGTTACAGGTGAAGTGACTACTTCCTGCCATGTTACTGAGAGTCACAGGTGAAGTGACTACTTACTGTCATGTTACTGAGAGTCACAGGTGAAGTGACTACTTACTGTCATGTTACTGAGAGTTACAGGTGAAGTGACTACTTACTGTCATGTTACTGAGAGTCACAGGTGAAGTGACTACTTACTTTCATGTTACTGAGAGTCACAGGTGAAGTGACTACTTATTGTCATGTTACTGAGAGTCACAAGTGAAGTGACTGCTTACTGTCATGTTACTGAGAGTCACAGGTGAAGTGACTACTTACTGTCATGTTACTGAGAGTTACAGGTGAAGTGACTACTTACTGTCATGTTACTGAGAGTCACAGGTGAAGTGACTACTTACTGTCGTGTTACTGAGAGTTACAGGTGAAGTGACTACTTACTGTCATGTTACTGAGAGTTACAGGTGAAGTGACTAGTTACTGTCATGTTACTGAGTGTCACAGGTGAAGTGACTACTTACTGTCATGTTACTGAGAGCCACAGGTGAAGTAACTACTTACTGTCATGTTACTGAGAGTCATAGGTGAAGTGACTACTTACTGTCATGTTACTGAGAGTCACAGGTGAAGTGACTACTTACTGTCATGTTACTGAGAGTTACAGGTGAAGTGACTACTTACTGTCATGTTACTGAGAGTTACAGGTGAAGTGACTACTTACTGTCATGTTACTGAGAGTTACAGGTGAAGTGACTACTTACTGTCATGTTACTGAGAGTCACAGGTGAAGTGACTACTTACTGTCATGTTACTGAGAGTTACAGGTGAAGTGACTACTTACTGTCATGTTACTGAGAGCCACAGGTGAAGTTACTACTTACTGTCATGTTACTGAGAGCCACAGGTGAGGTGACTACTTACTGTCATGTTACTGAGAGTTACAGTTGAAGTGAGTTATACTCAAATGGGATAACAACTCAAGAGTTACAATAATATTTAGTAACACTTGTAGGTACTACTCATTTTCTAGAGAGATATTTACGTATTGTCCATCGTTAATTATATATATTTATTACACGTACGTATATTAATTTTAACTCAAGTTTTAATTCCTGTGTTAATGATATCCGAAATTTACTGGAGGAAAATAGTCTGGTATTATCCAGAGATACTATTATTTAGGGAAACATTTGCGTTATAAGGAACGTCAGTTAGAAGCGTTCACTACCGTGTATAATTTAGGCAGCTGCCTGGTGGATTAACAAAGTGTCTTGTCTGGCAGCTTGCAGCGTGGTAGTAAGTAAAAGTGAGTGGAAGTGAGAGTAATGAGGGTCAGGTGGGAAGGCTGAGGGTCAGGTGGCAAGGTTGAGTGTCAGGTGTTAAGAGGAGGTTAAAAATGAATTAGCAGACAACAGCGACACAAAAAAAAGTAACACAACAACGATATTATGAGTAAGATGGGTGAAGCTTGGCAAGGGTTTGTTACCAGTGGACGAGTGTTGATGTGTAGTGAAGCTTGGCAAGGGTTTGTTACCAGTGGACGAGTGTTGATGAGTAGTGAAGCTTGGCAAGGGTTTGTTACCAGTGGACGAGTATTGATGAGTAGTGAAGCTTGGCAAGGGTTTGTTACCAGTGGACGAGTGTTGATGAGTAGTGAAGCTTGGCAAGGGTTTGTTACCAGTGGACGAGTGTTGATGAGTAGTGAAGCTTGGCAAGGGTTTGTTACCAGTGGACGAGTATTGATGAGTAGTGAAGCTTGGCAAGGGTTTGTTACCAGTGGACGAGTATTGATGTGTAGTGAAGCTTGGCAAGGGTTTGTTACCAGTGGACGAGTGTTGATGAGTAGTGAAGCTTGGCAAGGGTTTGTTACCAGTGGACGAGTATTGATGAGTAGGGAAGCTTGGCAAGGGTTTGTTACCAGTGGACGAGTATTGATGAGTAGTGAAGCTTGGCAAGGGTTTGTTACCAGTGGACGAGTGTTGATGAGTAGTGAAGCTTGGCAAGACTTTGTTACCAGTGGACGAGTATTGATGTGTAGTGAAGCTTGGCAAAGGTTTGTTACCAGTGGACGAGTATTGATGTGTAGTGAAGCTTGGCAAAGGTTTGTTACCAGTGGACGAGTATTGATGAGTAGGGAAGCATGGCAAAGGTTTGTTACCAGTGGACGAGTATTGATGAGTAGTGAAGCTTGGCAAGGGTTTGTTACCAGTGGACGAGTATTGATGAGTAGGGAAGCTTGGCAAAGGTTTGTTACCAGTGGACGAGTATTGATGAGTAGTGAAGCTTGGCAAGGGTTTGTTACCAGTGGACGAGTATTGATGAGTAGGGAAGCTTGGCAAGGGTTTGTTACCAGTGGACGAGTGTTGATGAGCAGTGAAGCTTGGCAAGACTTTGTTACCAGTGGACGAGTATTGATGTGTAGTGAAGCTTGGCAAAGGTTTGTTACCAGTGGGCGAGTATTGATGAGTAGTGAAGCTTGGCAAGGGTTTGTTACCAGTGGACGAGTGTTGATGAGTAGTGAAGCTTGGCAAAGGTTTGTTACCAGTGGACGAGTGTTGATGAGTAGTGAAGCTTGGCAAGGGTTTGTTACCAGTGGACGAGTATTGATGAGTAGTGAAGCTTGGCAAGGGTTTGTTACCAGTGGACGAGTATTGATGAGTAGGGAAGCTTGGCAAAGGTTTGTTACCAGTGGACGAGTATTGATGAGTAGTGAAGCTTGGCAAGGGTTTGTTACCAGTGGACGAGTATTGATGAGTAGGGAAGCTTGGCAAGGGTTTGTTACCAGTGGACGAGTGTTGATGAGTAGTGAAGCTTGGCAAGGGTTTGTTACCAGTGGACGAGTATTGATGAGTAGTGAAGCTTGGCAAGGGTTTGTTACCAGTGGACGAGTGTTGATGAGTAGTGAAGCTTGGCAAGACTTTGTTACCAGTGGACGAGTATTGATGTGTAGTGAAGCATCGCAAGGGTTTGTTACCAGTGGACGAGTGTTGATGAGTAGTGAAGCTTGGCAAGGGTTTGTTACCAGTGGACGAGTGTTGATGAGTAGTGAAGCTTGGCAAGAGTTTGTTACCAGTGGACGAGTATTGATGTGTAGTGAAGCTTGGCAAGGGTTTGTTTCCAGTGGACGAGTGTTGATGAGTAGTGAAGCTTGGTAATGGATTGTTACCAGTGCACGAGTGTTGATGAGTAGTGAAGCTTGGCAAGGGTTTGTTACCAGTGCACGAGTATTGATGAGTAGTGAAGCTTGGCAATGGATTGTTACCAGTGGACGAGTGTTGATGAGTAGTGAAGCTTGGCCAGGGTTTGTTACCAGTGCACGAGTGTTAATGAGTAGTGAAGCTTGGCAAGAGTTTGTTACCAGTGGACGAGTATTGATGTGTAGTGAAGCTTGGCAAGAGTTTGTTACCAGTGGACGAGTATTGATGTGTAGTGAAGCTTGGCAAGGGTTTGTTACCAGTGGACGAGTATTGATGAGTAGTGAAGCTTGGCAAGAGTTTGTTACCAGTGGACGAGTATTGATGTGTAGTGAAGCTTGGCAAGGGTTTGTTACCAGTGGACGAGTATTGATGAGTAGTGAAGCTTGGCAAGACTTTGTTACCAGTGGACGAGTATTGATGTGTAGTGAAGCTTGGCAAGGGTTTGTTACCAATGGACGAGTATTGATGTGTAGTGAAGCTTGGCAAGACTTTGTTACCAGTGGACGAGTATTGATGTGTAGTGAAGCTTGGCAAGACTTTGTTACCAGTGGACGAGTATTGATGTGTAGTGAAGCTTGGCAAGACTTTGTTACCAGTGGACGAGTATTGATGTGTAGTGAAGCTTGGCAAGACTTTGTTACCAGTGGACGAGTATTGATGTGTAGTGAAGCTTGGCAAGACTTTGTTACCAGTGGACGAGTATTGATGTGTAGTGAAGCTTGGCAAGGGTTTGTTACCAGTGGACGAGTATTGATGTGCAGTGAAGCTTGGCAAGACTTTGTTACCAGTGGACGAGTATTGATGTGTAGTGAAGCTTGGCAAGGGTTTGTTACCAGTGGACGAGTATTGATGTGTAGTGAAGCTTGGCAACACTTTGTTACCAGTGGACGAGTATTGATGTGTAGTGAAGCTTGGCAAGGGTTTGTTACCAGTGGACGAGTATTGATGTGTAGTGAAGCTTGGCAACACTTTGTTACCAGTGGACGAGTATTGATGTGTAGTGAAGCTTGGCAAGGGTTTGTTACCAGTGGACGAGTATTGATGTGTAGTGAAGCTAGGCAAGACTTTGTTACCAGTGGACGAGTGTTGATGTGTAGTGAAGCTTGGCAAGACTTTGTTACCAGTGGACGAGTATTGATGTGTAGTGAAGCTTGGCAAGACTTTGTTACCAGTGGACGAGTATTGATGTGTAGTGAAGCTTGGCAAGACTTTGTTACCAGTGGACGAGTATTGATGTGTAGTGAAGCTTGGCAAGACTTTGTTACCAGTGGACGAGTATTGATGTGTAGTGAAGCTTGGCAAGACTTTGTTACCAGTGGACGAGTATTGATGTGTAGTGAAGCTTGGCAAGACTTTGTTACCAGTGGACGAGTATTGATGTGTAGTGAAGCTTGGCAAGACTTTGTTACCAGTGGACGAGTATTGATGTGTAGTGAAGCTTGGCAAGACTTTGTTACCAGTGGACGAGTATTGATGTGTAGTGAAGCTTGGCAAGGGTTTGTTACCAGTGGACGAGTATTGATGTGTAGTGAAGCTTGGCAACACTTTGTTACCAGTGGACGAGTATTGATGTGTAGTGAAGCTTGGCAAGACTTTGTTACCAGTGGACGAGTATTGATGTGTAGTGAAGCTTGGCAAGACTTTGTTACCAGTGGACGAGTATTGATGTGTAGTGAAGCTTGGCAAGACTTTGTTACCAGTGGACGAGTATTGATGTGTAGTGAAGCTTGGCAAGACTTTGTTACCAGTGGACGAGTATTGATGTGTAGTGAAGCTTGGCAAGACTTTGTTACCAGTGGACGAGTATTGATGTGTAGTGAAGCTTGGCAAGGCAACGAGTATTGATGTGTAGTGAAGCTTGGCAAGACTGTTACCAGTGGACGAGTATTGATGTGTAGTGAAGCTTGGCAAGACTTTGTTACCAGTGGACGAGTATTGATGTGTAGTGAAGCTTGGCAAGACTTTGTTACCAGTGGACGAGTATTGATGTGTAGTGAAGCTTGGCAAGACTTTGTTACCAGTGGACGAGTATTGATGTGTAGTGAAGCTTGGCAAGACTTTGTTACCAGTGGACGAGTATTGATGTGTAGTGAAGCTTGGCAAGACTTTGTTACCAGTGGACGAGTATTGATGTGTAGTGAAGCTTGGCAAGACTTTGTTACCAGTGGACGAGTATTGATGTGTAGTGAAGCTTGGCAAGACTTTGTTACCAGTGGACGAGTGTTGATGTGTAGTGAAGCTTGGCAAGACTTTGTTACCAGTGGACGAGTGTTGATGTGTAGTGAAGCTTGGCAAGACTTTGTTACCAGTGGACGAGTGTTGATGTGTAGTGAAGCTTGGCAAGACTTTGTTACCAGTGGACGAGTGATGATGTGTAGTGAAGCTTGGCAAGACTTTGTTACCAGTGGACGAGTGTTGATGTGTAGTGAAGCTTGGCAAGACTTTGTTACCAGTGGACGAGTGTTGATGTGTAGTGAAGCTTGGCAAGACTTTGTTACCAGTGGACGAGTGTTGATGTGTAGTGAAGCTTGGCAAGACTTTGTTACCAGTGGACGAGTATTGATTGATGTGTAGTGAAGCTTGGCAAGACTTTGTTACCAGTGGACGAGTATTGATGTGTAGTGAAGCTTGGCAAGACTTTGTTACCAGTGGACGAGTATTGATGTGTAGTGAAGCTTGGCAAGACTTTGTTACCAGTGGACGAGTGTTGATGTGTAGTGAAGCTTGGCAAGACTTTGTTACCAGTGGACGAGTATTGATGTGTAGTGAAGCTTGGCAAGACTTTGTTACCAGTGGACGAGTATTGATGTGTAGTGAAGCTTGGCAAGACTTTGTTACCAGTGGACGAGTGTTGATGTGTAGTGAAGCTTGGCAAGACTTTGTTACCAGTGGACGAGTGTTGATGTGTAGTGAAGCTTGGCAAGACTTTGTTACCAGTGGACGAGTGTTGATGTGTAGTGAAGCTTAGCAAGACTTTGTTACCAGTAGACGAGTGTTGATGTGTAGTGAAGCTTGGCAAGACTTTGTTACCAGTGGACGAGTATTGATGTGTAGTGAAGCTTGGCAAGACTTTGTTACCAGTGGACGAGTGTTGATGTGTAGTGAAGCTTGGCAAGACTTTGTTACCAGTGGACGAGTATTGATGTGTAGTGAAGCTTGGCAAGACTTTGTTACCAGTGGACGAGTATTGATGTGTAGTGAAGCTTGGCAAGACTTTGTTACCAGTGGACGAGTATTGATGTGTAGTGAAGCTTGGCAAGACTTTGTTACCAGTGGACGAGTGTTGATGTGTAGTGAAGCTTGGCAAGACTTTGTTACCAGTGGACGAGTATTGATGTGTAGTGAAGCTTGGCAAGACTTTGTTACCAGTGGACGAGTATTGATGTGTAGTGAAGCTTGGCAAGACTTTGTTACCAGTGGACGAGTATTGATGTGTAGTGAAGCTTGGCAAGACTTTGTTACCAGTGGACGAGTGTTGATGTGTAGTGAAGCTTGGCAAGACTTTGTTACCAGTGGACGAGTATTGATGTGTAGTGAAGCTTGGCAAGACTTTGTTACCAGTGGACGAGTATTGATGTGTAGTGAAGCTTGGCAAGACTTTGTTACCAGTGGACGAGTATTGATGTGTAGTGAAGCTTGGCAAGACTTTGTTACCAGTGGACGAGTATTGATGTGTAGTGAAGCTTGGCAAGACTTTGTTACCAGTGGACGAGTATTGATGTGTAGTGAAGCTTGGCAAGACTTTGTTACCAGTGGACGAGTATTGATGTGTAGTGAAGCTTGGCAAGACTTTGTTACCAGTGGACGAGTGTTGATGTGTAGTGAAGCTTGGCAAGACTTTGTTACCAGTGGACGAGTGTTGATGTGTAGTGAAGCTTGGCAAGACTTTGTTACCAGTGGACGAGTATTGATGTGTAGTGAAGCTTGGCAAGACTTTGTTACCAGTGGACGAGTGTTGATGTGTAGTGAAGCTTGGCAAGACTTTGTTACCAGTGGACGAGTGTTGATGTGTAGTGAAGCTTGGCAAGACTTTGTTACCAGTGGACGAGTATTGATGTGTAGTGAAGCTTGGCAAGACTTTGTTACCAGTGGACGAGTATTGATGTGTAGTGAAGCTTGGCAAGACTTTGTTACCAGTGGACGAGTATTGATGTGTAGTGAAGCTTGGCAAGACTTTGTTACCAGTGGACGAGTATTGATGTGTAGTGAAGCTTGGCAAGACTTTGTTACCAGTGGACGAGTGTTGATGTGTAGTGAAGCTTGGCAAGACTTTGTTACCAGTGGACGAGTATTGATGTGTAGTGAAGCTTTCCAAGACTTTGTTACCAGTGGACGAGTATTGATGTGTAGTGAAGCTTAGCAAGACTTTGTTACCAGTGGACGAGTATTGATGTGTAGTGAAGCTTGGCAAGACTTTGTTACCAGTGGACGAGTGTTGATGTGTAGTGAAGCTTGGCAAGACTTTGTTACCAGTGGACGAGTGTTGATGTGTAGTGAAGCTTGGCAAGACTTTGTTACCAGTGGACGAGTGTTGATGTGTAGTGAAGCTTAGCAAGACTTTGTTACCAGTGGACGAGTGTTGATGTGTAGTGAAGCTTAGCAAGACTTTGTTACCAGTGGACGAGTGTTGATGTGTAGTGAAGCTTGGCAAGACTTTGTTACCAGTGGACGAGTATTGATGTGTAGTGAAGCTTGGCAAGACTTTGTTACCAGTGGACGAGTATTGATGTGTAGTGAAGCTTAGCAAGACTTTGTTACCAGTGGACGAGTATTGATGTGTAGTGAAGCTTGGCAAGACTTTGTTACCAGTGGACGAGTGTTGATGTGTAGTGAAGCTTGGCAAGACTTTGTTACCAGTGGACGAGTGTTGATGTGTAGTGAAGCTTAGCAAGACTTTGTTACCAGTGGACGAGTGTTGATGTGTAGTGAAGCTTAGCAAGACTTTGTTACCAGTGGACGAGTATTGATGTGTAGTGAAGCTTAGCAAGACTTTGTTACCAGTGGACGAGTGTTGATGTGTAGTGAAGCTTAGCAAGACTTTGTTACCAGTGGACGAGTATTGATGTGTAGTGAAGCTTGGCAAGACTTTGTTACCAGTGGACGAGTATTGATGTGTAGTGAAGCTTAGCAAGACTTTGTTACCAGTGGACGAGTGTTGATGTGTAGTGAAGCTTAGCAAGACTTTGTTACCAGTGGACGAGTGTTGATGTGTAGTGAAGCTTGGCAAGACTTTGTTACCAGTGGACGAGTGTTGATGTGTAGTGAAGCTTGGCAAGACTTTGTTACCAGTGGACGAGTATTGATGTGTAGTGAAGCTTGGCAAGACTTTGTTACCAGTGGACGAGTATTGATGTGTAGTGAAGCTTGGCAAGACTTTGTTACCAGTGGACGAGTATTGATGTGTAGTGAAGCTTGGCAAGACTTTGTTACCAGTGGACGAGTAATGATGTGTAGTGAAGCTTAGCAAGACTTTGTTACCAGTGGACGAGTATTGATGTGTAGTGAAGCTTAGCAAGACTTTGTTACCAGTGGACGAGTATTGATGTGTAGTGAAGCTTAGCAAGACTTTGTTACCAGTGGACGAGTATTGATGTGTAGTGAAGCTTAGCAAGACTTTGTTACCAGTGGACGAGTATTGATGTGTAGTGAAGCTTAGCAAGACTTTGTTACCAGTGGACGAGTGTTGATGTGTAGTGAAGCTTGGCAAGAGTTTGTTACCAGTGGACGAGTATTGATGTGTAGTGAAGCTTAGCAAGACTTTGTTACCAGTGGACGAGTATTGATGTGTAGTGAAGCTTAGCAAGACTTTGTTACCAGTGGACGAGTATTGATGTGTAGTGAAGCTTAGCAAGACTTTGTTACCAGTGGACGAGTATTGATGTGTAGTGAAGCTTAGCAAGACTTTGTTACCAGTGCACGAGTGTTAATGAGTAGTGAAGCTTGGCAAGAGTTTGTTACCAGTGGACGAGTATTGATGTGTAGTGAAGCTTAGCAAGACTTTGTTACCAGTGGACGAGTATTGATGTGTAGTGAAGCTTAGCAAGACTTTGTTACCAGTGGACGAGTATTGATGTGTAGTGAAGCTTGGCAAGACTTTGTTACCAGTGGACGAGTATTGATGTGTAGTGAAGCTTGGCAAGACTTTGTTACCAGTGGACGAGTGTTGATGTGTAGTGTCGCCTGCAAGCTTCCTCATCTCTGCTGCAATAATTACCTTTAATAATGATGATAATAATAATAATTACAATAAAATTAACAATAATAATAATGTGTGATGAGTGAGAATTCCTTTTTCTAAGTACTATTTCTCGTAGACAAAATAGGTTCCAAACACACACACACAAACACACACACACTGACGACACTGGAGGACAGAAGGGTCAGGGGAGACATGATAACGACATACAAGATACTGCGGGGAATAGACAAGGTGGACAGAGATAGGATGTTCCAGAGAGGGGACACAGGGACAAGGGGTCACAACTGGAAGCTGAAGACTCAGACGAGTCACAGGGACGTTAGGAAGTATTTCTTCAGTCATAGAGTTGTCAGCAAGTGGAATAGTCTAGCTAGTGAAGTAGTGGAGGCAGGAACCATACATAGCTTTAAGAAGAGGTATGACAAAGCTCAGGAAGCAGAGAGAGAGAGGATCCAGTAGCGATCAGTGAAGAGGCGGGGCCAGGAGCTGAGTCTCGACCCCTGCAACCACAATTAGGTGAGCAATTAGGTGAGTACACACACACACACACACACACACACACACACACACACGCACAAACACACACACACACACACACACACACACACACACGCACAAACACACACACACACACACACACACACACACACACACACACACACACACACACACACACACACACACACACACACACACACACACACACGCACACAAACCTACTGGAGTTCTATGACATGGTGACAGCAGTAAGACAAGAGAGAGAGGGGTGGGTGGATTGCATTTTCTTGGACTGCAAGAAGGCGTTTGACACAGTTCCACACAAGAGATTGGTGCAAAAACTGGAGGACCAAGCAGGGATAACAGGGAATACTTGTCAGGAAGACAGCAGCGAGTCATGGTACGTGGCGAGGTGTCAGAGTGGGCACCTGTGACCAGCGGGGTCCCGCAGGGGTCAGTCCTAGGACCAGTGCTGTTTCTGGTATTTGTGAACGACATGACGGAAGGAATAGACTCTGAGGTGTCCCTGTTTGCAGATGACGTGAAGTTGATGAGAAGAATTTACTCGATCGAAGACCAGGCAGAACTACAAAGGGATCTGGACAGGCTGCAGACCTGGTCCAGCAATTGGCTCCTGGAGTTCAATCCCACCAAGTGCAAAGTCATGAAGATTGGGGAAGGGCAAAGAAGGCCGCAGACGGAGTACAGTCTAGGGGGTCAGAGACTACAAACCTCACTCAAGGAAAAAGATCTTGGGGTGAGTATAACACCAGGCACATCTCCTGAAGCGCACATCAACCAAATAACTGCTGCAGCATATGGGCGCCCAGCAAACCTCAGAACAGCATTCCGACATCTTAATAAGGAATCATTCAGGACCCTGTACACCGTGTACGTTAGGCCCATATTGGAGTATGCGGCACCAGTTTGGAACCCACACCTTAGCAAGCACGTGAAGAAACTAGAGAAAGTGCAAAGGTTTGCAACAAGACTAGTTCCAGAGCTAAGAGGTATGTCCTACGAGGAGAGGTTAAGGGAAATCAACCTGACGACACTGGAGGACAGGAGAGATAGGGGGGACATGAAAACGACACACAAAATACTGAGAGGAATTGACAAGGTGGACAAAGACAGGATGTTCCAGAGATTGGACACAGTAACAAGGGGACACAGTTGGAAGCTGAAGACACAGATGAATCACAGGGATGTTAGGAAGTATTTCTTCAGCCACAGAGTAGTCAGTAAGTGGAAGCGATGTAGTGGAGGCAGGATCCATACATAGCTTTAAGCAGAGGTATGATAAAGCTCACGGCTCAGGGAGAGTGACCTAGTAGCGATCAGTGAAGAGGCGGGGCCAGGAGCTCGGACTCGACCCCCGCAACCTCAACTAGGTGAGTACAACTAGGTGAGTACACACACATACACACACACAAACAAACACACAATCACACACACACACACACACAGATATTGCAGATATTGAGGACATCACATATGAAATACCCCTTGGGGCCAGCGATAATGTGGTTTTAAGCTTCGAATACACAGTAGAGCTACAAGAGGAGGGGGAAGCAGGAAGGCCAGGACGAATGAAGCCAAACTACAAGAAAGGGGACTACACGGGAATGAGGAACTTCCTGAACGGGGTTCAGTGGGACAGTAAATGAGATGATGCAATATGTAACAACAATGTGCAAGGAGGCTGAGGAGTGGTTTGTACCCAAGGGTAACAGGAATAATGAAAAAGCCAGGATGAGCCCATGGTTCACCCAAAAGGTGCAGGGAGGCAAAAACCAAGTGTGCTAGGGAATGGAAGAATTACAGAAGGCAAAGGATCCAGGAGAACAAGGAGAGCAGTCGTAGAGCCAAAAATGAATATGCACAGATAAGAAGGGAGGCCCAACGACAGTATGAAAACGACATAGCAGCGAAAGCCAAATCTGACCCGAAGCTGTTATACAGCCACATCAGGAGGAAAACAACAGTCAAGGACCAGGTAATCAGGCTAAGGAAGGAAGGAGGAGAGACAGCAAGAAATGACCTTGAAGTATGTGAGGAATTCAACATGAGATTCAAAGAAGTGTTCACAGAGGAGACAGAAGGGACTCCAGAAAGACGGAGAGGTGGGGCACACCACCAAGTGCTGGACGCAGTGCACACAACCGAGGAAGAAGTGAAGAGGCTTTTGAGTGAGCTAGATACCTCAAAGGCAATGGGGCCGGATATCATCTCTCCATGGGTCCTGAGAGAGGGAGCAGAGGTGCTATGTGTACCCCTAACAACAATATTCAATACATCTATCGAAACAGGGAGATTACCTGTGGCATGGAAGACAGCAAATGTAGTACCAATCTTTAAAAATGGAGACAGACATGAACCACTAAACTACAGACCAGTGTCACTGACATGTATAGTATGCAAAGTCATGGAGAAGATTGTTAGGAGAAGAGTGGTGGAACACCTAGAAAGGAATGATCTCATCAACAGCAGCAAACATGGTTTCAGGGATGGGAAATCCTGTGTCACCAACCTACTGGAGTTCTATGACAGGGTGACAGCAGTAAGACAAGAGAGAGAGTGGTGGATAGATTGCATTTTCTTGGACTGTAAGAAGGCGTTTGACACAGTTCTACACAAGAGATTAGTGCAAAAACTGGAAGACCAAGCAGGGATAACAGGGAAGGCACTACAATGGATCAGGGAATACTTGTCAGGAAGACAGCAGCGAGTCATGGTACGTGGCGAGGTACCAGAGTGGGCACCTGTGACCAGCGGGGTCCCACAGGGGTCAGTCCTAGGACCAGTGCTGTTTCTGGTATTTGTGAACGACATGACGGAAGGAATAGACTCCGAAGTGTCCCTGTTTGCAGATAACGTGAAGTTGATGAGAAGAATTCATTCGGTCGAAGACCAGGCAGAACTACAAAGGGATCTGGAAAGGTTGCAGACCTGATCCAGCAATTGGCTCCTGGAGTGCAACCCAACCAAGTGCAAAGTCATGAAGATTGGGGAAGGGCAAAGAAGACCGCAGGCGGAGTACAGTCTAGGGGGCCATAGACTACAAACCTCACTCAAGGAAAAAGATCTTGGGGTGAATGTAACACCAGGCACATCTCCTGAGGCACACATCAGACAAATAACTGCTGCAGCATATGGGCGCCTAGCAAACCTCAGAACAGCATTCCGACATCTTAATAAGGAATCGTTCAGGACCCTGTACACCGTGTACGTTAGGCCCATATTGGAGTATGCGGCACCAGTTTGGAACCCACACCTAGCCAAGCACGTAAAGAAACTAGTGAAAATGCTAAGGTTTGCAACAAGACTAGTCCCAGAGGTAAGGGGTATGTCCTACGAGGAGAGGTTAAGGGAAATGAACCTATCGACACTAGGGGGCAGGAGAGATAGGGGGGACATGATAACGACATACAAAATACTGAGAGGAATTGACAAGGTGGACAAAGACATGATGTTCCAGAGATGGGACACAGCAACAAGGGGACACAGTTGGAAGTTGAAGACACAGATGAATCACAGGGATGTTAGGAAGTATTTATTCAGCCACAGAGTAGTCAGGAAGTGGAATAGTTTGGAAGCGATGTAGTTTAGGCAGGATCCATACATAGCTTTAAGCAGAGGTATAATAAAGCTCACGGTTCAGGGAGAGTGACCTAGTAGCGACCAGTGAAGAGGCGGGGCCAGGAGCTTGGACTCGACCCCTGCAACCACTACTAGGTGAGTACACACACACACACACACACACACACACACACACACACATATGAAACCAGCACGGTTTCATGGAAGGAAAATCCTGCGTCACAAACCTTCTGGAGTTGTATGATAAAGTAACAGAAGTAAGACACGAGAGAGAGGGGTGGGTTGATTGCATCTTCTTGGACTGCAAGAAGGCCTTCGACATAGTTCCTCACAAGAAATTAATGCAGAAACTAGAGGATCAGGCGCGTATAACGGGAAGGACACTGCAATGGATCAGAGAATACCTGACAGGGAGGAAAAAACAGAGTCAAGGTACGTGATGAGGTATCACAGTGAGCGCCTGTGACAAGCGGCGTTCCACAGGAATCGGTCCTAGGACCAGTGCTGTTTTTGGTATATGTTAATGACATAAAGGAAGGGATAGGCTCAGAGGTGTCCCTGTTCGCAGATGATATGAAGTTAATGAGGAGAATTAAATCAGTTTAGGATCAGGCAGGCAGCCAAAGAGACCTGGACAGGCTGGACACGTGGTCCAGCAACTGGTTTCTCGAATTCAACCCTGCCAAATGCAAAGTCATGAAGATCGAAGAAGGGCAAAGAAGACCGCAGACAGAGTATAGACTAGGTGGCCAACGACTGCAAACCTCGCTCAAGGAGAAAGATCTTGGCGTGAGTATAACACCGAGCATGTCTCCGGAAGCACACATCAACCAGATAACTGCTACAACACATGGGCGCCTGGCAAACCTGAGAATAACGTTCCGAAACGCAAGTAAGGAAGCTTTCAAGACACTGTACACCGTGTACGTCAGGCCCATACTGGAGTATGCAGCACCAGTTTGAAACCCGTACCGGGTCAAGCACGTTAAGAAATTAGAGAAAGTGCAAAGGTTTGCGACAAGGTTAGTTCCAGAGCTAAGGGGAATGTCCTGCGAAGAATGGTTAAGGGAAATCGGCCTGACGACACTGGAGGACAGGAGGGTTAGGGGAGACATGATAACGACATGTAAATTACTGCCTGGAATAGACAAGGTGGACAGAGACAAGATGTTCCAGAGAGGGGACACAGAAACAAGGGGTCACTCTTGGAAGTTGAAGACTCAGATGAGTCACAGGGATGTTAGGAAGCATTTCTTTAGTCATAGGGCGGTCAGGAAGTGGAACAGTCTGGCGAGCGATGTAGTGGAAGCAGGAACCATACATAGCTTTAAGAGGAGGTATGATAAAGCTCATGGAGCATGGAGAGATAGAACCTAGTAGCGTTCAGTGAAGAGGCGGGGCCAGGAGCTGAGTATTGACCCCTGCAACTACAATTAGGTGAGTACAATTAGGTGAGTACACACACACACACAACCACTTATAGGTGAAAATACCATTGTACCAGAAAAATTTCCCCAGGACACCACAGAGACGCCAGACATTTCCCAGTACTCTCACCCATCACGTGTTCTGAGGTAAACAATGTAAGAACATCTTACACGGAACTTTGTCACCATTGGAGGTGGAAGAAACATCATTCTCGGAGAGTCCTGTGATGTTGGTGTTGTTGATGAGGGTGTGAAGATGGTGGAGACAGAGTCTGGGGTTGAACTGCACTAAGACCAGACCTCTGATGATGGTCAGGTTGGTTGTGTTCCATACTGACTCTAACCTCGGGTTGTCCACTATCACCAGCGAGTACCTGAAGGAGAGACACACTCGATGGAGAGACACTGTGAGGGAGAGACACTGTGATGGAGAGATACTGTGAGGGAGAGACACTGTGAGGGAGAGACACTGTGAGGGAGAGACACTGTGATGGAGAGACACTGTGAGGGAGAGACACTGTGATGGAGAGATACCAGGAGGGGGACACTGTCAGACTGCCTAATTAAGCTACAAATCAGAGAGACTGTATTATAGACGCTATTTATAATGAAGGAGACACAATGTGAGGCAAAAACACTATTTTGTCTCTGAGAAATTAGCCACAATTTCCAAAGAAAAGACCGTGATGAGAATGGGGAAAGATTTCGTGGGTAATTCTACCGTCACTGTTACTAGTTGGTCACTGCAGCATAATGGACGTTGCAGACAGACGTTACCTGGACACCCTCCTACCTCCTCACAGCTTCCTAACAGACACAACTTTCTATGTGACTCCATATGTGCAAGCTTACTGATCAAATGCGCCGAGAAACTGTCTAACATTGCTAAGGTAACCTTTGAAACCGCAAGATCTGCAGAGTGACCAGCGCACTGCTGAGCACATTCTCAGCACAGTCACCACCGTCAACCTCCAAAAGAAGATCAATCTCAACCGCAAACTCCAGCACCTCTGCATTAACAACAGATGGGTCGTGAATCGTTGATTAACTGTCTATCATAACGCCTCTTAACCGACTACGAGAAACCAAACCACTAGCTGGACTTAGTCACCAGAAATCACAGACACACTGACAATAACATCCAGAAAGGTTATATACACAAATTATATAAAGGTCATACAGTAGCCCTGTGTGAACCTTCCTTTGACAATCATTATATCACTGTACTGAAGCCTTTGAGTTCTGTGCACAGTTTGCGCTGCAAGCCTGAGTATTTTGTTGCCTGCTACTGTTACACATGTCTGTGTGGTGAGCGTATTGCTACAGGGTAATGCTTTGTTAAGTAGTGGTTACGTTATGCATCGTATGCCGAGACTGTCTCTACAGAGCTGTTGGCGAATCGCTCGTTCAGTTGGTACTGAGCATCAACGTACCATTAATGTTGCACAGTTTCGTGAATGTATATGCAACAAAATAAAAACTGAATCATGTTCCAGACCCGGTACATAAGCTACTTCGGGAACTGTTATGCACCGTTACCCGTTTCGATTTACTCGTAATGGAGGTGTAAACTCCTGAACACCTGCAGGACAACCTTCCAATCGCGGGAGTAACAGATTCGTTAGCGCTTGAGTGAACCAAACTCGGTCTTGAACAAACCAGGGAACAATGTAGATTTGCTAAATTATTATTATTATAATCAAAAAGAAGCGCTAAGCCACAAGGACTATACAGCTGTAGATTTGCTAAAGAGGAATAAATAAAGAGAATGAATGCAGGCAATTTCGGCATACTGATGATAATTTCAGTATGTAGAAGTCTGTGTCTTTGATACCTCGTTTCTTATTCAGAGACTGAATAAGTTTTAGTCCTTCAGAAACCAGATTCGAGCTGTGCAGTGACCATTGGGCAGCACTGATTTATACTGTACTACATTGCAGGAATTCACTGCTAGTTTAAGTGATGAAGACTTCACTGATTACAGCGTTGTGAAGGTGGATGGTTGTGATTGAGGCATATCAATGTATTCCTGCCAAATATAGGCGAGAGTTCAAATTAAACAAGCGTCAGTCCGGACAGTTTCATGTTGATTTTGTCCGGCTACAGATCAAGATCGTCACCAAGTGCTATAGAGTAACTAGCGCTCCTAACTTCAGCAAATTAGTGCAGTTAGTCATGATCAAAAATCTGCGTAATTCAACTGGTCAAGAGGAAAAGGTCTTTTTAGAAGAGCATTAGGTAGCAGCTGCTATGGAGGTGGTTAAGTTGGCAGACACCATTGAGGCAAACCGATCACTGGCCGATGGATCACCTAAAATTTCTTTACTCCAGCTTGGTATGGACAGAGATCGTCTTGAAAAGGCTGCTGGATTTCGTCCGAGGATTAAAACTGGAGTTGGGGCACAACGCCTACCTCAAAACCAGAAAGGTGCACGAGACAAGATTTCGGAGCACCTAACGTGCCACTGCTGTTAAGAGCCTGGCCATATCAAACCCATGTGCCCTAGATTACATAAATCTTCTACCAGTGGTAAGTCCAGTATACCACCACCTCTGAGCAACAATAACTTAATTATAGATAAATCTAATCAGATAAAGTAGTTGCTTGTATGGCACCTTTCTTTGGCACCAGCAAATCTTCCTTAAACAGCACGACGGCCTCAATGATTTATCCACCCTCAGGGATACAAGGGATTATTGCCCTCTCTTACTAGAGGGAGTAATTCCAATTTGTGATTAAATTTCTTTAAAGTCTTCAGTCCCATTAGAATCTTATGGGAGAGTTATTGTTTTGATGTTTTTTTTTGTGGAAGTTTCCCCATGAAAGAAGCTTTACTGTTGCTTGGCAAAAATATCCTGTTCCATATTATGTCCCAATTCTATTGTAACTACAGAAGGTTGTTCTCCAGTCTTGGACATAACGTGGGCAATGTCCAAGGTAAAGTCTGACAAGGAGACTGACCTTACCTTGGGGAACTCCAGTCGTGGGTTAGATAAATTATTTTGCAAGGAAAACTTGCCAGGTCCTCGTCAATCTAGTGAAACACCCCTAATCAAGCCCTTCTATTCCTGGGTAGCAGGAGTGCCAGACGCTCCTGTCTCCATGCCCTATGGACCGACCTTCTGGGAAGAGCAATAAAGACTCTTTTCGGCTTCAACTTTCCAAGCCGCTTTTGCTAAATCCAACTCTATATACCCGGCTCAATACATAGTGAAATGTATAATATTATTTTGTCTAGATGTTGGCAAGGGAATATGGAAAGTATTCTAATTTGATAGACTTGTAATACCTAATAAATTCAGACCTCAGGTCGTAATTCGTCCTTAAGAGGATATTTGGGTGTCACTAAGACACTTTTTAGGATGTCAAAACACTTGATTGGCCAAGTTTTAAGACGAGATGTTGAGAGTAACATCAGATCTTGCCGTGAGTGTCAGTAAGAGGGGACTCTCAGACACATCATCAGACCTGCACCACTTCACATACTAGCTGATGGAGAACCATCAACTGTGTGGAACCCTTACCTATTATTGACAAAATTACTAGGTATCCTGAGGCGATGCCTACGCATAGCAATAATACCAAGACCATCCTTAAAACCTAAATTAAATTCATATCTCAAACTGGAATTCCACAAATCATTGATAGTAACCAGGACATATTAACTTTACAGGAAAATCATTCAGAGAAGCCTTGAAGAACACTTCACCCATTTACTACAATATGTTGTATGTTAAAATATAACACAACTAAATATTGAATTATATCAGTGTTTGAAAAACAGCTTAAATAAATACAACCATTCCATATACAAAAAAAAAAATCTACATGTATACATATCCAGAAAATCTTAGTGACAGAAAAACATCAAATAGCTGATTTATCCCTCACAGTCCTGTTACTCAGCATAACTACCACGTCACCTTCAGGAGAATAACTTAATGAAATACATTTAGAATTACTCAGTTAATCCTGAAGACATTCATCACCGTCAAGTGTACATCACTTACTTGCCATGAGCAAGTGTCTGGCCGTGTATCGTCTTGAGATTGCGGAGAAACTTGAGGGACGTGAGATTAGAATGAAAGACTTTGAGGTATCCAGTAATCTCCTCTACACTGCTCAGGTTCTCTTCTAGTTCTCTTTCCATGTTCTCTGAAGAAATATAAAAAATTCATAAAAGACATTTGCTTCCAAAATGATCTGTCTTGCATGTTCTTTCACTAAATAGTGACATACGTGTGTGTGTGTACTCACCTAGTTGTGGTTGCAGGGGTCGATTCACAGCTCCTGACCCTGCCTCTTCACTGGTCGCTACTAGATCATTCTTCCTGTTTCATGAGCTTTATCATACCTCTTCTTAATGCTATGTATAGATCCTGCCTCCACTACATCATTTCCCAGACTATTCCACTTCCTGACAACTCTGTGACTGAAGAAATACTTCCTAACATTCCTTTGATTCATCTGAGTCTTCAACTTCCAACTGTGACCCCTTGTTGCTGTGTCCCATACCTGGAACATTCTGTCTCTGTCCACCTTGTCAATTCCTCTCAGTATCATATAGGTCGTTATCATATCCCCCCTATCTCTCCTGTCCTCCAGTGTTGTCAGGTCGATCTCCCTTAACCTGTCCTCGTAGGACATGCCCCTTAACTCTTGGACATGATATTTCTGAGCAGATCTGGTTTCTTAACTGCTCCTGGGCAGTCTCCACGATGTGGCTGATTTAGGTCATAGAAGTGTTATGAATAACTGCTTGTTAAGAGTCCTGAAAGCAAATCCTAGATATGTCTGACACTCTGCCGCATAAGTTATTAGGTTTATGTGCATCTCAGACTATATGCAAGCTTCATGCTCAACCGCTAATCCTTCTCCTTTATGAGATTTGCAGCGTTCATACCCCCGGTCCTGTATTTAATTCCTGCATTTTTTTCTTTATATATCCAAGTCCATTTGATATCTATCTTGATATTCTTCTGTTAGCATTTTCCTGATTGGTTTCACATCATCCTGGAATAGGGATACATCTGACGATTTCTTCTGTAAAGTCGTTCACGTACACGAGAAACAGCATCAGTCCCAGTACCAGCCCATGTGGAACTCTACTCATCACACTTTTCCCTTCTGGTACATCTTTGTTTCATTAATATTAGTTATTTCGTGATTCATTGCAATACTTTCCTTGTTTTTCCCCTTGACTGTACCACTGTCTTTTGTTCCAGTCATTTTTACGGTACTAAATCAAAGGTCTTCTTAGAGTACTAAACAAATGCAGTCCACTCAGTCATCTCTTTCTTGAATAACTTCGTTAACTTGTTTGATAACTCTAAAAAGAGTGCTAGAGGTTCTCTATAAACTTCCTCTTGTGAAAGACACACACACACTGGTTTTTCACATCTCTGTCCGCTATCTTCCGTTAGTGAACTTGAAGAATATGGCGAGTGGTTTATATATGTCCTCTGCTTCCTATGCTTCAAGGTGGTTTATATATGTCCTCTGCTTCCTAAGCTTCAAGGTGGTTTATATATGTCCTCTGCTTCCTGAGCTTCAAGGTGGTTTATATATGTTCTCTGCTTCCTAAGCTTCAAGGTGGTTTATATATGTCCTCTGCTTCCTGAGCTTCAAGGTGGTTTATATATGTCCTCTGCTTCCTCAGCTTCAAGGTGGTTTATATATGTCCTCTGCTTCCTATGCTTCAAGGTGGTTTATATATGTCCTCTGCTTCCTAAGCTTCAAGGTGGTTTATATATGTCCTCTGCTTCCTGAGCTTCAAGGTGGTTTATATATGTTCTCTGCTTCCTAAGCTTCAAGGTGGTTTATATATGTCCTCTGCTTCCTGAGCTTCAAGGTGGTTTATATATGTCCTCTGCTTCCTCAGCTTCAAGGTGGTTTATATATGTCCTCTGCTTCCTATGCTTCAAGGTGGTTTATATATGTCCTCTGCTTCCTAAGCTTCAAGGTGGTTTATATATGTCCTCTGCTTCCTAAGCTTCAAGGTGGTTTATATATGTCCTCTGCTTCCTGAGCTTCAAGGTGGTTTATATATGTTCTCTGCTTCCTAAGCTTCAAGGTGGTTTATATATGTCCTCTGCTTCCTGAGCTTCAAGGTGGTTTATATATGTCCTCTGCTTCCTCAGCTTCAAGGTGGTTTATATATGTCCTCTGCTTCCTAAGCTTCAAAGTGGTTTATATATGTCCTCTGCTTCCTCAGCTTCAAGGTGGTTTATATATGTCCTCTGCTTCCTCAGCTTCAAGATGGTTTATATATGTCCTCTGCTTCCTCAGCTTCAAGATGGTTTATATATGTCCTCTGCTTCCTAAGCTTCAAGGTGGTTTATATATGTCCTCTGCTTCCTAAGCTTCAAGGTGGTTTATATATGTCCTCTGCTTCCTGAGCTTCAAGATGGTTTATATATGTCCTCTGCTTCCTAAGCTTCAAGGTGGTTTATATATGTCCTCTGCTTCCTCAGCTTCAAGGTGGTTTATATATGTCCTCTGCTTCCTCAGCTTCAAGATGGTTTATATATGTCCTCTGCTTCCTAAGCTTCAAGGTGGTTTACATACGTGCTCTGCTTCCTGAGCTTCAAGGTGGTTTACATACGTGCTCTGCTTCCTAAGCTTCAAGGTGGTTTACATACGTGCTCTGCTTCCTGAGCTTCAAGGTGGTTTACATACGTGCTCTGCTTCCTAAGCTTCAAGGTGGTTTACATACGTGCTCTGCTTCCTAAGCTTCAAGGTGGTTTACATACGTGGTCTGCTTCCTGAGCTTCAAGGTGGTTTACATACGTGCTCTGCTTCCTAAGCTTCAAGGTGGTTTACATATGTCCTCTGCTTCCTGAGCTTCAAGGTGGTTTACATATGTCCTCTGCTTCCTGAGCTTCAAGGTGGTTTACATATGTCCTCTGCTTCCTAAGCTTCAAGGTGGTTTACATATGTCCTCTGCTTCCTAAGCTTCAAGGTTTCTACTTTGGTCAGCAGTTCCTTTATTTACTCTATTGTGTGAACTGTGTCGTCTACTCTTTCTCTTGATTCCCATATAAAGTAACCATTTCCTCTACGAGAATTTTGTCAAATGTTCTTCTTAGGTATTCACAGATTTCCCGGTCATTCTTGTGAGTTCTCTTCTTCCTTCTTCAGTCTTAATACTTTTATTATTATTATCACACCGGCCGATTCCCACCAAGGCAGGGTGGCCCGAAAAAGAAAAACTTTCACCATCATTCACTCCATCACTGTCTTGCCAGAAGGGTGCTTTACACTACAGTTTTTAAACTGCAACATTAACACCCCTCCTTCAGAGTGCAGGCACTGTACTTCCCATCTCCAGGACTCAAGTCCGGCCTGCCGGTTTCCCTGAATCCCTTCATAAATGTTACTTCGCTCACACTCCAACAGCACGTCAAGTATTAAAAACCATTTGTCTCCATTCACTCCTATCAAACACGCTCACGCATGCCTGCTGGAAGTCCAAGCCCCTCGCACACAAAACCTCCTTTACCCCCTCCCTCCAACCCTTCCTAGGCCGACCCCTACCCCGCCTTCCTTCCACTACAGACTGATACACTCTTGAAGTCATTCTGTTTCGCTCCATTCTCTCTACATGTCCGAACCACCTCAACAACCCTTCCTCAGCCCTCTGGACAACAGTTTTGGTAATCCCGCACCTCCTCCTAACTTCCAAACTACGAATTCTCTGCATTATATTCACACCACACATTGCCCTCAGACATGACATCTCCACTGCCTCCAGCCTTCTCCTCGCTGCAACATTCATCACCCACGCTTCACACCCATATAAGAGCGTTGGTAAAACTATACTCTCATACATTCCCCTCTTTGCCTCCAAGGACAAAGTTCTTTGTCTCCACAGACTCCTAAGTGCACCACTCACTCTTTTTCCCTCATCAATTCTATGATTCACCTCATCTTTCATAGACCCATCCGCTGACACGTCCACTCCCAAATATCTGAATACGTTCACCTCCTCCATACTCTCTCCCTCCAATCTGATATTCAATCTTTCATCACCTAATCTTTTTGTTATCCTCATAACCTTACTCTTTCCTGTATTCACCTTTAATTTTCTTCTTTTGCACACCCTACCAAATTCATCCACCAATCTCTGCAACTTCTCTTCAGAATCTCCCAAGAGCACAGTGTCATCAGCAAAGAGCAGCTGTGACAAATCCCACTTTGTGTGTGATTCTTTATCTTTTAACTCCACGCCTCTTGTCAAGACCCTCGCATTTACTTCTCTTACAACCCCATCTATAAATATATTAAACAACCACGGTGACATCACACATCCTTGTCTAAGGCCTACTTTTACTGGGAAATAATTTCCCTCTTTCCTATGTACTCTAACTTGAGCCTCACTATCCTCGTAAAAACTCTTCACTGCTTTCAGTAACCTACCTCCTACACCATACACCTGCAACATCTGCCACATTGCCCCCCTATCCACCCTGTCATACGCCTTTTCCAAATCCATAAATGCCACAAAGACCTCTTTAGCCTTATCTAAATACTGTTCACTTATATGTTTCACTGTAAACACCTGGTCCACACACCCCCTACCTTTCCTAAAGCCTCCTTGTTCATCTGCTATCCTATTCTCCGTCTTACTCTTAATACATAGTCAAGTATTGAGCCTTTCTTTCTAATTGGGCTGCAAAGCAACACTGGTTCGGATTTAAATTTTCATGCAATGTCATTCTCAAATTCTCGTTCACTCTCTATTTTTAACCTTGATTCGTTTGTGGTTCTTCAGTTTCTTTCATATTTACCTGTGATCAGTGCTCTTATTTTTCCAATGCTATTCCACTATCATCTTTTGTTTTTCTTTCCCTGTGGGTGAACCATTGGCTCATTCTTAACATTGATTCTTCTGCTTCCAGGTATGAAATTCTTCTCTCTTTGTCTTTCCTCTCAGTTCCTCTTTCCACTGCACTTCATTCAAGATTTGTTTCATATCTGTGTAGATTCCTGTTCTGAAGTCTGGTGTCTCCTCTCCTTACTCCTCGTGCTATGTTCATATTAAACTATATTTCCACAAGTTTCTCAAAATTCATCACTAAACTTGTGTCTGTGCCACCTATGTTAGAGTCCTTAAGGTGAAAACAAGATCCATCCTTGCTGATTTATTTCCTCCTCTCTCTCTGGTTGTATCCCTGATATGTTAGCAAATACAACTTTCTAACACCATCTGCATCATCTTAGCTCTACACGCTTCTAGTCTTTCCCATGTAACTCCAGATTCTCCATCTTTTTCCTTATGGTTAGTCTTTCATGATCAGTAGATTTGCCTGTTTTATATCATTTCTTTTAGCCACTTCGGCTATGATGTCCACCTTCACTCTGTTGTTGCATTATTCCTGTATATACATCCAGCTGTTTAGTGGTGGATTGTACATCACTGTTGTCACCACCTTGGATCTCCCAATCTTGAATATCCTAAACTAAGTAGTAATTTGACTTCTCTCTGTTTATTCCTCTCGATTCTCCAAACCTCCACAGCTTTCTGACTAGGTATGCTGCTTCTCCACCTATTCTCTTTCCTCTATCCATCCACACAATTTGCTATCCTGAGAAAATTGCGTTTGTTATCGCTGTGTGCATTGTCTCTGTGAGTGCTATAACGTCTGGTAATACTTTTGCTATTCTATCATTCCATTCATCAGTTATTATTCTATCTACATTTATATACCATATTTTAAGTAACTACATAACCCTGAAAAATGGCCGGAAGCTATTTTTTACATTAACATTGATATAAAAAAAATATTTTTCTACTTAACCTAACTTAGACACCATCTAATAAGCCGAACTTGCCAAATGGCACACCTCCCTTAAAACCTAGACTTTTCAAAAAAAATATTTGATATTATGATAAATCATATTTTTCATTGACACTGAAACAAAGATTTTAATTTTTGGATTAAACCCAACACAGAAATCTCGTCTAACCTAACTTAAACTACCATAATTTCCTTTACTTAATTCTGCTATAAATATCATTAGTCAGTTTAAATTTAAGATTATTTAAAATCAATTCTATACACTTTTTTTCCTTATGTTCGGATAGATTTCCGCTGATTAATGGGAGAAAAAATTTATTCTCCTTAGCTTTCATTTGCATGACATATATAAATATATAAATATTTATATTTAGCAAGCGGCCTAAGAATCTAGTTAACCTTCCGCTGGACTAAGGAATCGGGAGATTAGGTACGTTCCCAGGAGACAAGCTAAGTGTCTCGTGTTCGATTCCCTTCTGGTAGCAGTATTGTCATTTGCTTGAAACTATTCAGTTCTCTAGGCGCATTAATATGTGTGCTGCTTATAAGAACGGTATCTAAACATGAGGAGAATGAAATCAGTTCCTGTAGCAATTCACGGCCACGAATGAGATCGCTTTAGGAAGTGGATTATCCAGTGTACTTGCTGGGAACCTAACGTTTGTAACATGGTGGTGCAGTGGACTAAGGCGTCAGGAGGTTGTTCAGGGTTCCAGGAGGCTGGCTAAATAAGCTGCATTTGATTCCCAGCTGGTCGCAGTATTGTTATATATACATTTTTATTTATTAACACAACGGGCGTTTCCCACCAAGGCAGGGTGGCCCGAAAAAGAAAAGCTTTCATCATCATTCTCTTCCTCACTGTCTTGCCAGAGGAACACTCACACTACAGTCAGTTATAAAACTACAACATTAACATCCCTAATTCAGAGTGCAGGCACTATACTTCCTATGTCCAGGACTCAAGTCCAGCCTGTCGGCTTCCCTGAATCATTTCATAAATGTTACCTTGCTTACACTCCAACAGCACGTCAAGTCCTAAAAACCATTTGTCTCTATTCACTCCTATCTAACATGCGCACGCATGCTTGTTGGAAGTCCAGGCCCCTCGCGCACACAACCTCCTTTACACCCTCCCTCCAACCTTTCCTAGGCCGACCCTACCCCACGTTCCCTCCACTACAGATATATACACTCCCGAAGTCATTCAAATTCGCTCCATCCTCTCTACATGTCTGAACCACCTCAACAACCTCTCTTCAGCCCACTGGATAATAGTTATGGTAACCCCACACCTCCTTCTAATCTCCAAACAATGGACTCTCTGCACTATACTCCACTGCCTCCAGCCTTCTCCTTGTTGCAACATTCACCTCCCATACTTCACACCCACATAAGAGCGTTGGTATGTCTATACTCTCACACATTCCCCTCTTTGCTTCATGGATAAAGTTCTTGTCTTCAAAGACACCTCAGTTCACCACTCACCTTTTTCCCCCTTGTCAATTCTATGATTCACCTCATCTTTCATCTGCTGAAACGTCGACTCCCAAATATCTGAATACATTCACCTCCTCCATACTCTCTCCTTCCAGTCTGATATTTAATCTTTCGTTACCTAATTTTTTTTCCTCATCACATTACTCTTTCCTATATTCACTTTTAATTTCCTTCTTTTACATACTCCACCAAACTCATCCACCAACCTCCAAAACTTCTCGTCAGAATCTGCCATAAGCACAGTGTCATCAGCAAAGAACAACTGTGATAATTCCCATTTTGTGTTAGATTCTTTATCTTTTAACCCCACACTTCTTGCCAAGATCCTCGCATTCACTCTCTTACAATTCCATATATAAATATACTGAACAACCACGGTGACATCACACATCCTTGTCTAAGGCCTACTTTTACTGGGAAATAATCTCCCTCTTTCCTACATACTCTAACTTGAGCCTCGCTATCCTCGTAAACCTCTTCACTGCTTTCAGTAACCTTCCTCCGATTCCATACATTTGCAACATCTGCCACATTGTCCCCCTATCCACTCTATCATGCGCCTTTTCCAAATCCATAAATGCCCCAAAAACCTCTTTAGCCTTATCTAAATATGTATTGTTCACCTACATGTTTCACTATAAACACTTGGTCCACACACCCCCTACCCTTCCTAAAGCCTTCTTGCTCATCTGCTATTCTGCTCTCCGTCTTATTCTTAATTCTTTCAATAATAACTCTACCATATGCTTTACCAGGTATACTCAGCAGACTTATTCCTCTATAATTTTTACACTAGCTTTAGTCCCCTTTGCCTTTATACAAAGGAACAATAAATGCTCTCTGCCAGTCCCTAGGTACCTTACCCTCTTCCATACTTAAATAAAAGCACCAACCTCTCCAAAACTATATCCCCACCTGCTTTTAACATTTCTATCTTTATCTCATCAATCCCAGCTGCTTTACCCCCTTTCATTCTACCCAATGCCTCACGAACTTTCCCTACACTTACAACTGGCTCTTCCTCATTCCTACAAGATGTTATTCCTCCTTGCCCTATTCACGAAATGACAGCTTCTCTGTCTTCATCAACATTTAACAATTCCTCAAAATATTCCCTCAATCTTCCAAATATCTCTACTAAAAAGTGATCAGATATATCTGTGGCTCCTCTGTAAACATGTGATTTATCAAGCAATACATAGTCCAACAAACTACTGTCATTACGCCCTACATCATATCTTGTATACTTATTTATCCTCTTTTTCTTAAAATACATATTACGTATAACCAAACCCTTTCTATACAAAGTTTAATCAAAGGCTCCCGATTTTCATTTACACTTAGCACTACATATATGAAAAATTAGAAACATGTGCAGCATCTGGGTATTTTTATTGTAGACGTTTCGCCATCCAGTGTCTTTATCAATACAAATGCAAGGACATAATTGAAAAACAGAGGGTATATACAAAAGAGGAGGTAGTCAGTCCCACAGTCTCGCAGTTGGTGTGAGGAGCACCGTAGTCGTGAAGATTCTGGAGCACATGCAAGAAGGCTGGTGCTTATATACTGGCGACTGGTGGAAACGGACGGCGAGACAATTACAAGAAGATACCCAAATGTTACACATGTCTAATGTGTCTAATTGTCTGTATTGTATAAATAGCAACGCCCATCTTGCCGAGTAAGGTAAGCGAAAATTTGTGTTGGCAATTATTTCAAGAAAACCATTCCGATCAAAACAAAAAAAAATGTATTTCATTGTGTTTGTTTATTATAAAAATATTATAAACTTGTCTAAAATATATTTAGTTGCATTAGGATAAGGTTAGGTAAGTTTTCTATGGTTCATTTGGTCCAAATTATTAATTTTTACATTAACAAAAATGAAAAAAATATATCTTAAAAAGTATAAGAGAAAATTTTAGGAAGGAATAAACTTTGAATGAGTTCTTGTTAATTGACCAATTTTACCTATTAGCCACGACATATATTTATATATATATATATATATATATATATATATATATATATATATATATATATATATATATATATATATGCAATAAGATCACCGGCCGTCCCCAACCGAGTTAGGGTGACTCGAACAAAAGGCAATTTTAAAACACGTACAAAAGTGTCTCTTATGAGGCCGAGAGATTAAATTCAAAACATTACTCTCGAAGAATTTAGTAACAGAAAAATTTACTTAGTGGAAAGATCATTATATATCATTATATAGTGAGCGTTGTGAGGGAGGTACCTACCTTAGTGACTGTTGTGAGGGAGGTACCTACCTTAGTGAGTGTTGTGAGGGAGGTACCTACCTTAGTGACTGTTGTGAGGGAGGTACCTACCTTAGTGACTGTTGTGAGGGACGTACCTACCTTAGTGACTGTTGTGAGGGAGGTACCTGCCTTAGTGAGTGTTGTGAGGGAGGTACTTACCTTAGTGAGTGTTGTGAGGGAAGTACCTAAATTAGTGAGTGTTGTGAGGGAGGCACCTACCTTATAGAGTGTTGTGAGGGAGGTACCTACCATAGTGAGTGTTGTGAGAAAAGTACCTACCTTAGTGAGTGTTGTGAGGGAGGTACCTACCTTAGTGAGTGTTGTAAGGGAGGTACCTACATTAGTGACTGTTGTGAGGGATGTACCATCCTTAGTGAGTGTTGTGAGGGAAGTACCTACCTTAGTGACTGTTATGAGGGAGGTACCTACCGTAGTAAGTGTTGTGAGGGAGGTATCTAACTTAGTGACTGTTGTGAGGGAGGTACCTACCTGAGTGACCGTTGTGAGGGAGGTACCTACCTTATTGACTGTTGTCAGAGAGGTACCTACCTTAGTGACTGTTGTGAGGGAGGTACCTACCTTAGTGAGTGTTGTGAGGGAGGTACCTACCTTAGTGAGTCTTGTGAGGGAGGTACCTACCTTAATGAGTGTTGTGAGCGAGGTACCTACCTTAGTGACTGTTGTGAGCAGGTACCTACCATAGTGAGTGTTGTGAGGGAGGTACCTACCTTAGTGAGTGTCGTGAGGGAGGTACCTACCTTAGTGAGTGTTGTGAGGGAGGTACCTACCTTAGTGACTGTTGTGAGGGAGGTGCCTACGTTGGTGACTGTTGTGAGGGAGGTACCTACCTTAGTGAGTGTTGTGAGGGAGGTACCTACTTTAGAGACTGTTGTGAGGGAGGTACCTACCTTACTGACTGTTGTGAGGGAGGAACCTACCTCAGTGACTGTTGTGAGGGAGGTATATACCTTAGTGACTGTTGTGAGGGAGGTACCTACCTTAGTGAGTGTTGTTCGGGAGGTACCTACCGTAGTGAGTGTTGTGAGGGAGGTACCTACCTTAGTGACTGTTGTGAGGGAGGTACCTACCTTAGTGACTGTTGTGAGGGAGGTACCTACATTAGTGAGTGTTGTGAGGGAGGTACCTACCTCAGTGAGTGTTTTGAGAGAGGTACCTACCTTAGTGAGTGTAGTGAGGGAGGTACCTACCTTAGTGACTGTTGTTAGGGATGTACCTACCTTAGTGAGTGTTGTGAGGGAGGTACCTAACTTAGTGACTGTTGTGAGGGAGGTACCTACCTCACTGAGTGTTGTGAGGGAGGTACCTACCTTAGTGACTGTTGTGAGGGAGGTATCTACCTTAGTGACTGTTGTGAGGGAGGTACCTACATTAGTGATTGTTGTGAGGGAGGTACCTACCTTAGTGAGTGTTGTGAGGGAGGTACCTACCTTAGTGACTGTGAGAGGGAGGTACCTACCTTAGTGAGTGTTGTGAGGGAGGTACCTACCTTAGTGAGTGTTGTGAGAGAGGTACCTACTTTAGAGACTGTTGTGAGGGAGGTACCTACCTTAGTGACTGTTGTGAGGGAGGAACCTACCTCAGTGACTGTTGTGAGGGAGGTATATACCTTAGTGACTGTTGTGAGGGAGGTACCTACCTTAGTGAGTGTTGTTCGGGAGGTACCTACCGTAGTGAGTGTTGTGAGGGAGGTACCTACCTTAGTGACTGTTGTGAGGGAGGTACCTACCTTACTGACTGTTGTGAGGGAGGTACCTACATTAGTGAGTGTTGTGAGGGAGGTACCTACCTCAGTGAGTGTTTTGAGAGAGGTACCTACCTTAGTGAGTGTAGTGAGGGAGGTACCTACCTTAGTGACTGTTGTTAGGGAGGTACCTACCTTAGTGAGTGTTGTGAGGGAGGTACCTAACTTAGTGATTGTTGTGAGGGAGGTACCTACCTCACTGAGTGTTGTGAGGGAGGTACCTACCTTAGTGACTGTTGTGAGGGAGGTATCTACCTTAGTGACTGTTGTGAGGAAGGAACCTTCATTAGTGATTGTTGTGAGGGAGGTACCTACCTTAGTGAGTGTTGTGAGGGAGGTACCTACCTTAGTGACTGTGAGAGGGAGGTACCTACCTTAGTGAGTGTTGTGAGGGAGGTACCTACCTTAGTGAGTGTTTTGAGGGAGGTACCTACCTCAATGAGTGTTGTGAGGGAGGTACCTACCTTAGTGACTGTTGTGAGGGAGGTACCTACGTTAGTGAGTGTTGTGAGGGAGGTACTTACCTTAGTGACTGTTATGAGGGAGGTACCTACCTTAGAGAGTGTTGTGAGGGAGGTACCTACCTTACTGAGTGTTGTGAGGTAGGTACCTACCTCAGTGACTGTGAGAGGGAGGTAATTACCTTAGTGAGTGTTGTGGGGGAGGTACCTACCTTAGTGAGTGTTGTGAGGGAGGTACCTACCTTAGTGAGTGTTGTGAGGGAGGTACCTACCTTAGTGACTGTTGTGAAGGAGGTACCTACCGTAGTGAGTGTTGTGAGGGAGGTACTTAAATTAGTGACTGTTGTGAGGGAGGTACCTACCTTAGTGATTGTTGTGAGGGAGGTACCTACCTTAGTGAGTGTTGTGAGGGAGGTACCTACCTTAGGGAGTGTTGTTAGGGACTTACCTACCTTAGTGACTGTTGTGAGGGAGGTACCTACCTTAGTGAGTGTTGTGAGGGAGGTACCTACCTTAGTGAATGTTGTGAGACAGTTACCTACCTTAGTGAGCGTTGTGAGGGAGGTACCAACCTTAGTGAGTATTGTGAGGGATGTACCTACCTTAGTGAGCGTTGTGAGGGAGGTACCTACCTAGGTGAGTGTTGTGAGGGAGGTACCTACGTTAGTGACTGTTGTGAGGGAGGCACCTACCTTAGTGAGTGTTGTGAGGGAGATACCTACCTTAGTGAGTGTTGTGAGGGAGGTACCTACCTTAGTGAGTGTTGTGAGGGAGGTACCTACCTTAGTGACTGTTGTGAGGGAGGTACCTACCTTAGTGAGTGATGTGAGGGAGGAACCAGCCTTAGTGAGTGTTGTGAGGGAGGTACCTGCCTTAGTGAGTGTTGTGAGATAGGTACCTTCCTTAGTGAGTGTTGTGAGGGAGGTACCTACCTTAGTGAGTGTTGTGAGGGAGGTACCTACCTTAGTGACTGTTGTGAGGGAGGTACCTACCTTAGTGACTGTTGTGAGGGAGGTACCTACCTTAGTGAGTGTTGTGAGGGAAGTACCTACCTTAGTGAGTTTTGTGAGGGAGGTACCTACCGTAGTGAGTGTTGTGAGGGTGGTTCTTAAATTAGTGACTGTTGTGAGGGAGGTACCTACCTTAGTGATTGTTGTGAGGGAGGTACCTACCTTAGTGAGTGTTGTGAGGGAGGTACCTACCTTAGGGAGTGTTGTGAGGGACTTACCTACCTTAGTGATTGTTGTGAGGGAGGTACCTACCTTAGTGAGTGTTGTGAGGGAGGTACCTACCTTAGGGAGTGTTGTGAGGGACTTACCTACCTTAGTGACTGTTGTGAGACAGGTACCTACCTTAGTGAGCGTTGTGAGGGAGGTACCAACCTTAGTGAGTATTGTGAGGGAGGTACCTACCGAAGTGAGTGTTGTGAAAGACGTACCTACCTAGGTGAGTGTTGTGAGGGAGGTACCAACGTTAGTGACTGTTGTGAGGGAGGCACCTACCTTAGTGAGTGTAGTGAGGGAGGTACCTACCTTAGTGAGTGTTGTGAGGGAGGTACCTACCTTATTGACTGTTGTGAGGGAGGTACCTACCTTAGTGAGTGTTGTGAGGGAGGAACCTGCCTTAGTGAGTGTTGTGAGGGAGGTACCTGCCTTAGTGAGTGTTGTGAGATAGGTACCTTCCTTAGTAAGTGTTTTGAGGGAGGTACCTACCTTAGTGAGTGTTGTGAGGGAGGTACCTACCTTTGTGACTGTTGTGAGGGAGGTACCTACCTTAGTGACTGTTGTGAGGGAGGTACCTACCTTAGTGAGTGTTGTGAGGGAAGTACCTACCTTAGTGAGTTTTGTGAGGAAGGTACCTACGTTAGTGAGTGTTGTGAGGGAGGTACCTATCTTAGTGACTGTTGTGAGGGAGGTACCTACCTTAGTGAGTGTTGTGAGGGAGGTACCTGCCTTAGTGAGTGTTGTGAGGAGGGTACCTACCTTATTCAGTGTTGTGGGAGAGGTACCTACCTTAGTGACTGTTATGAGGGGGGTACCTACCTTAGTGAGTGTTGTGAGGGAGGCACATTCCTTAGTGACTGTTGTGAGGGAGGTACCTACCTTAGTGAGCGTTGTGAGGGAGGTACCAACCTTAGTGAGTGTTGTGAGGGAGGTACCTACCTTAGTGAGTGTTGTGAGGGAGGTACCTACCTTAGTGACTGTCGTGAGGGAGGTGCCTACCTTAGTGACTGTTGTGAGGGAGGTACCTACCTTAGTGAGTGTTGTGAGGGAGGTACCTACCTTAGTGAGTGTTGTGAGGGAGGTACCTACCTTAATGACTGTTGTGAAGGAGGTACCTACCTTAGTGAGTGTTGTGAGGGAGGAACCTACCTCAGTGACTGTTGTGAGGGAGGTACCTACCTTAGTGAGTGTTGTGAGGGAGGTACCTACTTTAGAGACTGTTGTGAGGGAGGTACCTACCTTAGTGACTGTTGTGAGGGAGGAACCTACCTCAGTAACTGTTGTGAGGGAGGTACCTACCTTAGTGAGTTTTGTGAGGGATGTACCTACTTTAGAGTCTGTTGTGAGGGAGGTACCAACCTTAGTGACTGTTGTGAGGGAGGAACCTATCTCAGTGACTGTTGTGAGGGAGGTACCTTCCTTAGTGAGTGTTGTGAGGGAGGTACCTACCTCAGTGAGTGTTTTGAGAGAGGTACCTACCATAGTGATTGTAGTGAGGGAGCTACTTACCTTAGTGACTGTTGTTAGGGAGGTACCTACCTCAGTGAGTGTTGTGAGGGAGGTACCTAACTTAGTGACTGTTATGAGGGAGGTACCTACCTTACTGATTGTTGTGAGGGAGGTACCTACCTTAGTGACTGTTGTGAGGGAGGTACATACATTAATGATTGTTGTGAGGGAGGTACCTACCTTAGTGAGTGTTGTGAGGGAGGTACCTACCTTAGTGACTGTGAGAGGGAGGTACCTACCTTAGTGAGTGTTGTGAGGGAGGTACCTACCTTAGTTAGTGTTTTGAGGGAGGTACCTACCTCAGTGAGTGTTGTGAGGGAGGTACCTACCTTAGTGACTGTTGTGAGGGAGGTACCTACCGTAGTGTGTGTTGTGAGGGAGGTACTTAAATTAGTGACTGTTGTGAGTGAGGTACCTACCTTAGTGATTGTTGTGAAGGAGGTACCTAGCTTAGTGAGTGTTGTGAGGGAGGTACCTACCTTAGGGAGTGTTGTGAGGGACTTACCTACCTTATTGACTGTTGTGAGGGAGGTACCTACCTTAGTGAGTGTTGTGTGGGAGGTACCTACCTTAGTGAGTGTTGTGAGACAGGTACCTACCTCAGTTAGCGTTGTGAGGGAGGTACCAATCTTCGTGAGTATTGTGAGGGAGGTACCTACCTTAGTGAGTGTTGTGAGGGAGGTACCTACCTAGGTGAGTGTTGTGAGGGAGGTACCTACGTTAGTGACTGTTGTGAGGGAGGCACCTACCTTAGTGAGAGTTGTGAGAGAGGTACCTACCTTAGTGACTCTTGTGAGGGAGGTACCTACCTTATTTATTGTTGTGAGGAGGTACCTACCTTAGTGACTGTTGTGAGGGAGGTACCTACCTCAGTGACTGTTGTGAGGGAGGTACCTACCTTAGTGAGTGTTGTGAGGGAGGTACCTACCTTAGTGAGTATTGTGAGGGAGGTACCTACCTTAGAGTGTTGTGAGGGAGGTACCTACCTTAGTGACTGTTGTGAAGGAGGTACCTACCTTAGCGAGTGTTGTGAGGGAGGTACCTACCTTAGCGAGTGTTGTGAGGGAGGTGCCTACCTTAATGACTGCAGTGAGGGAGGTACCTACCTTAGTGACTGTTGTGAGGGAGGTACCTACCTTAGTGAGTGTTGTGAGGGAGGTACCAACCTTAGTGACTGTTGTGAGGGAGGTACCTACCTTAGCAACTGTTGTGAAAGAGGTATCAGCCATAGTGAGTGTTGTTAGGGAGGTGCCTACCTTAGTGATTGTTGTGAGGGAGGTACCTACCTTAGTTACTGTTGTGAGGGAGGTACCTGCCTTAGTGAGTGTTGTTAGGGATGTATCTACGTTAGTGACTGTTGTGAGGGAGGTACCTAACTTAGTGAGTGTTGTGAGGGAGGTGCCTACCTTAGTGATTGTTGTGAGGGAGGTACCTACCTTGGTGACTGTTGTAAGGGAAGTACCTACCTTAGTGACTGTTTTGAGGGAGGTACCTACATTGGTGAGTATTATAAAGGAGGTACCTACCTTAGTGAGTGTTATTGAGGGAGGTACCTACGTCAGTGAGTGTAAGTGAGGGAGGTACCTACCTTGGTGAGTGTTGTGAGGGAGGTACCTGCCTTACTGAGTAGTAGTGAGGGAGGTACCTACATTACTGAGTTGTAGTGAGGGAGGCACCTACCTTAGTGAATGGAAGTGACGGAGGTACCTGCCTTAGTGAGTGGTAGTGAGGGAAGTACCTTCCTTATTGAGTGGTAGTGAGGGAGGTACCTACCTTAGTGAGTGGTGGTGAGAGAGGTACCACCTTACTGAGTGGTAGTGAGGGAGGTACCTACCTTAGTGAGTGGTGGTGAGAGAGGTACCACCTTAGTGAGTGGTAGTAAGGGAGGTACCTACCTTAGTGAGTGGTATTGAGGGAGGTACCTACCTTAGTGACTGGTAGTAAATGAGGTACCTATCTTAGTGAGTGGTAGTGAGGGAAGTACCTACCTTAGTGAGTGGTAGTGAGGGAGGTACCTACCTTAGTGAGTGGTGGTGAGAGAGGTACCACCTTACTGAGTGGTAGTGAGGGAGGTACCTTACATATTGAGTGGAAGTGAGGGACATACGTACCTTAGTGAGTGGTAGTGAGGGACGTACGTACCTTAGTGAGTGGTAGTGAGGGAGGTACCTACCTTAGTGAGTGGTAGTGAGGGAGGTACCTACCTTAGTGAGCAGTAGTGAGGGAGACACCTAACTTAGTGGTAGTGAGGGAGGTACCTAACTTAGTGAGACGTTGTGAGGGAGGTACCTATCTTAGTGACCGGTAGTGAGGGACGTACCTACCTTAGTGAGTGGTAGTGATGGAGGTACCTACCTTAGTGAGTGGTAGTGAGGGAAGTACCGACCTTAGTGAGTGGTAGTGAGGGAGGTACCTACCTTAGTGAGCAGTAGTGAAGGAGGTACCTACCATAGTGAGAGGTAGTGAAGGAGACACCTAACTTAGTGAGACGTAGTGAGGGAGGTACCTACCTAAGTGACTGGCAGTGAGGGACTCACCTACCTTAGTGAGTGGCGGTGCAGGAGGTACCTACCTTGGTGAGTGTTGTGCTGGAAGTACCAACCTTAGTGAGTGATAGTGAGGGAGGTACCTACGTTAGTGACTGGTAGTGAGGGAGGTACCTACGTTAGTGACTGGTAGTGAGGGAGGTACCTACCTTAGTGAGTGGATGTGAGGGAGGTACCTACCTTAGTGAGGGGTAATGAGTAAGGTACCTATCTTAGTGAGCGGTAGTGAGGGAAGTATCTACCTTAGTGAGTGCTAGTGATAGAGGTACCTTCTTTACTGAGGGGTAATGAGGGAGGTACCTACCTTAGTGACTGGTAATGAGAGAGGTACCTTATTGAGTGATAGTGAGGGAGGTACCTACCTTAGTGTGCGGTAGTGAGGTAGGTACCTACCTTGGTGAGTGTTGTAAATGAGGTACCTACCTTAGTGAGTGTTAGTGACGGAGGTACCTACCTTAGTGAGTGATAATGAGGGAGGTACCTACCTTGGTGAATGTTTTGAGGGAGGTACCTACCTTTGTGAGTAGCAGTGAGGTAGGTACATACCTTTCTGAGTGTTGTGAGGTAGGTACCTACCTTAGTGAGTGTTAGTGAGGGAGGAACCTACTTAGTGAATGGTAGAGAGGAAGGCACCTACCTTAGTGAGTGGTAGTGAGGGAGGTACCTACCTTAGTGAGTGGTAGTGAGGGAGGTACCTACCTTAGTGAGTGGTAGTGAGGGAGGTACCTACCTTAGTGAGTGGTAGTGAGGGAGGTACCTACCTTAGTGAGTGGCAGTGATTGAGGTACCTACCTTAGTGAGTGTTAGTGAGGGAGGAACCTACTTAGTGAATGGTAGAGAGGAAGGCACCTACCTTACTGACTGGAAGTGAGGGAAGTATCTACCTCAGTGTGTGGTAGTGAGGGAAGTACCTACCTTAGTGAGTGGTAGTGAGGGAAGTACCTACCTTAGTGAGTGGTAGTGAGGGAGGTACCTACCTTAGTGAGTGTTAGTGAGGGAGGTACCTACCTTACTAAGTGGTAGTGAGGGAGGTACATACCTTAGTGACTGGTAGTGAGGGAGGTACCTTCCTTAGTGAGTGGTAGTGAAGAAGGTACCTACCTTAGTGACTGGTAGTGAGGGAGATACCTACCTTACTGAGTGGTAGTGAGGGAGGTACCTACCTAAGAGACTGGAAGTGAGGTAGGCACCTACCTTAGTGAGGGGTAGTGAGGGAGGTACCTACCTTGGTGAGTATTGTGAGGGAGGTACCTTCCTTAGTGAGTGTTAGTGAGGGAGGTACCTACCTTAGTGAGTTGTAGTGATGGAGGTACCTACCTTAGTGAGTGGTAGTGAGGGAGGTACCTACCTTAGTGAGTGTTGTGATGGAGGTACCTACCTTAGTGAGTGGTAGTGTGGGAGGTACTTACCTTTGTGAGTGTTGTGAGGGAGGTACCTACCTTAGTGAGTTGTAGTGATGGAGGTTCCTACATTAGTGAGTGGTAGTGAGGGAAGCACCTACCTTAGTGAGGGATCGTGAGGGAAGTACCTACCTTTGTGAGTGGTAGTGAGGGAGATACCTACCTTACTGAGTGGTAGTGAGGGAGCATTTACTTTAGTGAGTGATAGTGAGGGAGTTACTTATCTTAGTGAGTGGTAGCGAGGGAGGTACCTACCATAGTGAGTTTTAGTGAGGGAGGTTAATACCTCAATTAGTGGTAGTGAGGGAGGCACCTACCTTAGTGAGTGTAAGTGAGGGAGGTACCTACCTTTGTGGTAGTGAGGGTGGCACCTACCGTAATGAGTGGTAGTGAGGGAAGTACCTACATTCGTGAGTGGTAGTGTGGGAGGTACCTATCTTAGTGAGTGGTAGTGAGGGAGCATTTACTTTAGTGAGTGATAGTGAGGGAGGTACCTACCTTAGTGATAGTGAGGGAGGCACCTACCTTAGTGAGTGATAGTGAGGGAAGTACCTACCTTAGTGAGTGGTAGTGAGGGAGGCTCCTACCTCAGTGAGTGGTAATGAGGGAGGTACCTACCTTAGTGACTGGTAGTGAGGGAGGTACCTACCTTAGTGACTGGTAGTGAGGGAGGTACCTACCTTAGTGACTGGTAGTGAGGGAGGTACCTACCTTAGTGACTGGTAGTGAGGGAGGTACCTACCTTAGTGACTGGTAGTGAGGGAGGTACCTACCTTAGTGAGTGGTAGTGAGGGAAGTACCGAGCTTAGTGAGTTGTAGTGAGGGAGGTACCTATCTTAGTGAGTGGTAGTGAGGGAAGTACCTTCCTTAGTGAGCGGTAGTGAGGGAGGTACCTACCTTAGTGAGTGGTAGTGAGAGAAGTACCGACCTTAGTGAGTGGTAGTGAGGGAGGTTCCTACCTTAGTGAGTGGTAGTGAGGGAAGTACCTACCTTAGTGAGTTGTAGTGAGGGAGATACCTACCTTAGTGAGCAGTAGTGAGGGAGGTACCTACCTTAGTTAGAGGTATTGAGGGAGACTTCTAACTTAGTGGTAGTGAGAGAGGTACCTACCTTAGTGACTGGCAGTGAGGGAAGTACCTACCTTAGTGAGTGGTAGTGAGGGAAGTACCCCTCTGGCAAGACAGTGATGGACTGAATAATGAAGAAAGTTTTTCTTTTTCGGGCCACCCTGCCTTGGTGGGCCGCCCTGCCTTGGTGGGCCGCCCTGCCTTGGTGGGCCACCCTACCTTGGTGGGCCACCCTGCCTTGGTGGGCCACACTGTGTTGGTGGGCCACCCTGCCTTGGTGGGCCACCCTGCCTTGGTGGGCCACCCTGCCTTGGTGGGCCACCCTGCTTTGGTGGGCCACTCTGTCTTGGTGGGCCACCCTACCTTGGTGGGCCACCCTACCTTGGTGGGCCACCCTGCCTTGGTGGGCCACCCTGCCTTGGTGGGCCACCCTGCCTTGGTTTTGCCACACTGTCTTGGTGGGCCACCCTGCCTTGGTGGGCCACCCTGCCTTGGTGGGCCACCCTGCCTTGGTGGGCCACCCTGCCTTGGTGGGCCACCCTGCCTTGGTGGGCCACCCTGCCTTGGTGGGCCACCCTACCTTGGTGGGCCACCCTGCCTTGGTGGGCCACCCTACCTTGGTGGGCCACACTGTCTTGGTGGGCCACCCTGCCTTGGTGGGCCACCCTGCCTTGGTGGGCCACCCTGCTTTGGTGGGCCACCCTACCTTGGTGGTCCACCCTACCTTGGTGGGTCACCGTACCTTGGTGGGCCACCCTGCATTGGTGGGCCACCCTGCCTTGGTGGGCCACCCTGCCTTGGTGGGCCACCCTACTTTTTTGGGCCACCCTGCTTTGGTGGGCCACCCTGCCTTGGTGGGCCACCCTGCCTTGGTGGGCCACCCTGCCTTGGTGGGCCACCCTGCCTTGGTGGGCCACCCTACTTTTTTGGGCCACCCTGCTTTGGTGGGCCACCCTGCCTTGGTGGGCCACCCTGCCTTGGTGGGCCACCGTACCTTGGTGGGCCACCCTGCATTGGTGGGCCACCCTGCCTTGGTGGGCCACCCTGCCTTGGTGGGCCACCCTGCTTTGGTGGGCCACCCTGCCTTGGTGGGCCACCCTGCCTTGGTGGGCCACCCTGCCTTGGTGGGCCACCCTACCTTGGTGGGCCACCCTGCCTTGGTGGGCCACCCTACTTTTTTGGGCCACCCTGCTTTGGTGGGCCACCCTGCCTTGGTGGGCCACCCTGCCTTGGTGGGCCACCCTGCCTTGGTGGGCCACCCTGCCTTGGTGGGAGACTGCCGACGTGTTAATAAGTAAATAAATAATTAATAATAATAATAATAATAATAATAATAATAATAATAATAATAATAATAATAATAATAATAATAATAATAATAATAATTATTATTATTATTATTATTATTATTATTATTATTATTATTATTATTATTATTATTAGTTCTTCACGTACACGATACATCTGTTACAGATGCAGAATATATCGGGCAATTTCGGCTAATCTTGTTCCACCAGGATGCGACACATGACAATTGTCTTGTCTAACACCCAGGTACCTATTTATTGCTAGGTGAACAGGGGCAGCAAGTTGGTAATGGTAGGTGTAGGTAGGCACCTACCTTACTGACTGGTAGTGAAGGAAGCATCTACCTTAGTGAGTGGTAGTGAGGGAGGTACCTACCTTAGTGAGTGATACTGATTGAGGTACCTACCATAGTGAGGGAGGCACCTACCATAGTGACGGAAGCACCTACCATAGTGAGGGAGACACTTACCCCCACCATTGATGTAGATGGTAAGGAAGTCGTTGATGATGGTACAACCTCGCAGTAACTGGGCGTGACTGATACTCTTGACTGTTGTCGCTGAACAACGCTTGGTACACACCATACCTGTACCAGGGAAGGTAAACTCCGTCAGTAGGTGCTAAACACACCATACCTGTACCAGGGAAGGTAAACTCTGTCACTAGGTACTAAACACACCATACCTGTACCAGGGAAGGTAAACTCTGTCACTAGGTACTAAACACACCATACCTGTACCAGGGAAGGTAAACTCTGTCACTAGGTACTAAACACGCCATCCCTGTACCAGGGAAGGTAAACTCTGTCACTAGGTACTAAACACACTATACCTGTACCAGGGAAGGTAAACTCTGTCACTAGGTACTAAACTACCACATTTAATGTGGAAACGTTTCTGCAGGCAGGAATTTCTTCGGTCCAATACAGAGGAGAACGGTGGAAGATGAGGAGTTATCTGAGGTAATCAGTCCCTCAACCTTAAGTCGATGGACTGACGAAATCACTTGCTGGTAAAAAGCTTCCACAACAGATATTCGGAAATGTTGCACAAGTATCTCATTCCTCAACTTGTCGATTTTCTGAAGTATTTACATCATATAACAAGAAAATGATTTTTCCTCTTCGATGCTTGAAATAATTTTTTCAATCTTTGATTAGTGTGTTTACCTGTGAGTTTGTACTTCTTTCAAACTCCCTCTTAATTATCATCTCACCTGTGTTGTTATCTTCTGTCAAACTAACATTTGAAGACATTTATGATTCTGTCTTCACTAAGTTGCTCCCTACATTATTCTCTACACTTACACCGAACAAGAGAATTATCAAATTTCTATGTCTCGTCTCTAACTTTCATGTATATGAAATATATCTTTTTTCTCCTATATCTCTGTCTTTTTCTTTTACGTCTTGATAATGTACTCAAAAGATATCTTGTAAATCGTAAAAATGTCTATTCTGGACATCTGCTACATCGCATAAAATCTACCCCGGGAATCTTAGACGTTGTTCAGTATCTGTCCTGTGCAGTTTTGTCCCCAGACACCAAATTGTTAATTTTATGGAACAATATAATCTGCATAACTTAAATCATGATGGATATAGAGCTGGGAGACTATGCTTGTCACAACTACTAGGGCACTGTGATAATTACTGAGGCATTGGAAGAAAACCAAAGTGCAGTTGTGATATACACGGATTTTACAAAGGTGTTTGATAAATGCGATAATGGAGAGATTTGAAACTAAATGTGGTCTATATGCATAACGAGAAATTAAAGCAGAGGAATTTTCAATTATCCCATACAAAGAATAAAAAGAGAAGCAGTAAACAGAGCAAAATCTAGTCTTAGCGAAGTAAAAAGTTGGGTACCCAAGGTGCTGTTTTGGCTCCTCTACTGTTCCACATCCTCATAAGAACGAAAGTTACCTCAGTAGAAGACACAGGGAAAATTGCAGGAAGATAAAAGAGTTCTCCAATGGGCAGCGGAAAACCACAGGACGTTCACTAGTAATAGGTTCCAGTGTTTATATGTGGAATGAACACGAAAGAGACACAAAAGAGCCTAGTCACAAATTGGCACACTTACAACATACTGGAGAGAGAAATATGGGAAGAAGTGTAAAATAAATCAACTGGAAAGTAGGGGCGCCTTGGGTACAATAAGAGAACATTTTATCAACATCCATGGTCCCAGACTATTTAACATATCAGAAGATATCAGAAATACTGCTGGGACATGTGTAGAAGTCGAAAAGATGAAACCGGACAAGCATCATCAAGTCCCAGATCAACCAAACGATGAAGGATATTTGAGCCAGCTGGACTAATAACCTGGTTGACCAGGCAAGAACCAGGATCAAAAAGCAGCTAGGGTGGAGAGAACACAGGTAGAAATATAATGGGCTGTGGGGAGTGCTAAAGGAAGTATTATCAAAGAATCCTAAACCTGGTTTGATAAAATGTAATTTGTTAAGAGATACATGGGAGCAAGGTTGCTGCCAGCGGTCGCCGAGGTCGCTACAGGTTGCAGCAAAATAGTCTGAGAATTGAATAAATAAAGGGGATGTAAACAGCGTGCTGAAAATTTCCAGCCAAGACAGGACTCGCAGCAATGGTTTCAAGTTGGAAAAATTCAGATTCAGGAAGGATATAGGAAAGCACTGGTTTGGTAATAGAGTTGTGGATGAGTGGAACAAACTCCCGAGTACAGTTATTGAGGCTAAAACGTTGTGTAGTTTTAAAAATAGGTTAGATAAATACATGAGTGGGTGTGGGTGGGTGTGAGTTGACCTGACTAGCTTTGCTGCTGGGTCTGGTACAATGCTCCATCCTTGAGTGGAGATGACCAGACTGGGTGGGTCATTGGGATAATCCGGGGGGTGGGTCATTGGTCTAACCCGGGGGGGAAACATGGACCTGCTCCGCTTGGGTCAGTAGGCCTGTTGTAGTGTTCCTTCTTTCTTACGTTCTTATGTTCTAATACCTCTATATAAAAGTGGGAGGTCATAGACTGGTAACCGCGCAGCAGAGTCTTCCTGCTCGTTGCCCTGAACATCAACATGACCAGGGATCCAACACAAAACGATATCTTTGTTCTTGCCAGAAATACGGCTTAACCAAAGTTGTATACGATCAACTGGGAGATGAGGCTAATCAATTTTACTTTTTCAGTATCTTGCAAAGCACTAAAGGAGATTATTTCCCAGTAAAAATAGGCCTTAGACAGGAACAAAAGATGTCACTATGATTATTTAATACATTTATAGATGACACTGTGCTTTTCGGAGATTCTGAAGAGGAGTTGTAGATGATGGTGGGCGAATTTGGGAGGGTGTGTTAAAGAAGGAAATTGAAAGTGAACACAGGAAAGAGCAAGGTGATGAGAATAACAAGAAGATTAGGTAAAGAAAGATTGGATATAGATTGGAGGGAGTATGGAGGACCTGAATGTAGCACTGACTCTCGTCAGTGCTACAACAGCTGTTGTTCTGCAGGCATGCTCCGTGAGTGAATGTGGCTATGCCAAATTCTCCCTTTCAGTTCATGATGGCTGCTGAAATTCATGATGGATGTTTCACCTAGAAAACATACTGATTTGAATATCAAACAAATCACCGAAAATTTTAGCCTAGCAAAGTCAACTGTTGATTGGATTCTAAAGAGAACTGACGACACTGGCGATTTTGGAGCGCTGCGTCCAGGACGATGGGCAAGATAATGCTTGACAACACCGTGTATTGATGTTGGAAGAACTGAAGTTGGCAAAACTGCCAAAAATGTCGGTGAAGAAGCAATTACTGGCTGCTGCTGTGAAGAAAAAACGGCTACGATGGGCACTTTATCACAAAGGATGGACGACATGTGAACAGAGAAAAGTTATGTTTTCAAGAACCAAAATACCCACCAAAGAAGGCGTTTTGTGGAAGTTTTACTGCCCTGGGCAGCATGGGAACGATAAACAGTGACACATACAAGACAATCCTGGCAACTCATTTGCTTTCCACTGTGGACAGAGACTTTCCTGATGGAGAAGGAATTTTCCAGCAGGATCTTGCTCGATTTCGCACTTTAATAAAAATAGTGACATCCTTCAAAAAACTTGGGCAAAGAGTTCTAAACTGGCCTCAACCTAATTCAGAATCTTACAGGATCACGAAACATGACTGTTCAGCTTTGGAGAAGCTAATTGCTGCTGCTATTAGGGATTGTTACTACGAAGAACGTGCCAAAATGCGTTCAGCATTGGTCAGTTCTATGATAAAGCGTGTAGCAATGCTTATAGAAGCAAAGAGTAGTTATATCTCTTATTAAATAATTTATAATGTCATATCATTGCCGTGTACCCTTCAGAAAAAACATTAATTTTCCTAATAATTATTTCATAACTGTAGTAATTAATTTACATACTACTGTAAATATTAAGGCCGCTCAGAAGAGGTAAAGTGAAAATTATTTATCGTGGTTGAAAGGGAATAAGAATTTCACACTATTTAACACTTAAAATAGTTTGATCTACATATAAACTATACCACAGGAGGGGATAGAACCCGCGGTCAGAGAGTCTCATAACTCCAGACCGTCGTGTTAGCCACTGGACCAGGTAACCACAATAAGATTCATCCAACTAGGTATATTTTTACACCATAGGAAGGGTACCATAGGCACCACTGTGACCACAAATGCAAGTTTTTACAGACGATTCTCCAGCTAGCGTGGCCGTGACGAACTCTAGCTCAAGTCCCCTCAAAGCCGTCGCTAACGCGACCTGTCTGAAGTTTTGAGACTCTCTGATCGCGGGTTCAAACCCCGCCCGTGGTATGGTTGGTTTGCAATCGTGTCATTACGATTTCGTGAGTCATCAGCATATAATTCTCCGCCGTCGTCGTATTTTATGAGTGCTCGTAGCTACGACATTGAGGGTTTCACAAGTTGTAGCCATTTCAGGATGTTGGAAATGGCTTCAACTTCTTTAGAGCAAAATTTTGGACCTCGTTACCACGCAGAAGTGTTGAAAATTTGAAGCCGATTGAGTTAAAGGTTCTCGAGCTATGAGTGAAATATTAACGAAAAAAATGGTTGAAAAGAAAATTTAGGGAGCCTAGTAAAGGTTCCCCGTCGATTATAGTTAATAATTTTCTTACAATGATTTTTTTACACAGGGTTTGACAAGGTTATGGATCCCTAGCTTTATTGACAAGCTATTTACAGGTTAAGGATTCCTAACTTTATTGGCAAGCTAAGAGCTGTTACCTACATCAGCTCATTTGAAAGCATTTTTATTGTTATGAGACATACAAGTAGGGAACAGGATGAAGTTGGAGCCATCTGTGGGCCAGCATTTTCATTTGATCAACTGACTTTATCTCGTTGACATCATTATGCTGTACGAATGTGTTCCATACTCGAGTCATCCTGGGTATGTATGATCTCAGATGGAGTGATGTTCTGGAGAAGGGTACAGCCAGAGTGAAGTTGCTGCTTTCTGCCCGTCTTGTGGCATAAAAGCTTGTTTCACGCTGTCCTCGAAGTGGATCCAAGTGTGGTACTTTGACAATATTGGCCTTGTACATAACAGTAAGGCCACCCACATCCCTCCTGTGTTGAAAGCTCTGCTGAAATGACAGATCTATCCAGGATGGGTCAAGGCGAGAGATGAGACGTCTTGCTCTGTTCTCTACTCTGTCAAGCAGTCGCAGATGAGAGGGAGGGGGGGCAGGCAAACCAAGAAAGTGGAGCATACTCAAGATGTGAGCGTACTTGTGCCTCGCACAGAATCTTGCAACCCCTACTGTCAAGCAGATGCGAGATACGGCGAAGTGCTGTAAGCTTCCTGGCTGCCTTGTTTGCAACATTTACATGATTCTTCATGGTTAGTTTGGAGTCAAATTTCACCCCAAGGATATCAACTTCTTCTCCAGGTGCCAACACCCTCCCATTCATCCTTGCTACTGCACCAGCATTACCATCATGGTGCCTAGAGACCATCATCATTTGCGTTTTCTCAGGTGCAAATGTTACTTGCCATCTATTTCCCCAAGCTGATATAGCTCGTAGCTGGTGATTGATGTAGCTTAGAGCAGCTGGCATTTCTTCTCTTGGATAAGTGAATGTCAGTGTACAGTCGTCTGCATATGCATGGGTTTCTGGGATGAGATGAAGAACGTCGTTGAAGTAGACATTCCATAACAATGGTCCCAGCACGCTTCCTCGTGGAACACTTGCCCCAATAGGATGTCTTGCTGATTCCGTTCCATTGAGAACTACACTTCGAGATCTACCATGAAGGTAATCACTGAGGAGACATAGCGTAGAGCCTGCAATTCCCAGTGCTTGAAGTTTTGCTAAGAGGCCCTGGTGCCACACCCGGTCGAAAGCACCAGCAATGTCCAGTGCTACCACACAGCTGACTGGATTCATCCAGTGACTGGTGCCACTTAGTGGAGAGGTTTAACAACAGATCAGCAGCAGAGTAACCTTTCCTGAAGCCATATTGACGATCACAAAGTAGTGAGTGGTAGTCAAAAAACTCTGTCATTTGTCTTGAGATTATTGTCTCAAGGATCTTACCAGTGATTGACAGGAGTGACACTGGTCTGTAGTTACTGATTTCTTCTCTGCTCTTCTTTTTGTGAACAGAGGCTACATTTGCCTCTTTCCACAGAGAGGGCCATTTATCCTGTACTAGGCAGTGCTGAAAGATGCGAGTTAGAGGTGCTGCTAGCTGGTCTGCACATCTTCTCAGCAATCTTGGGCTCAACTTGTCTGGGCCCACAGCCTTTTCTTGGTCAAGCGATTTAAGAAGGAAATGCACCTCCTCCTGCCTTATTGTCACCACTGACAGTTTTGACACAGTTCTTGCAGCTAGCCAAGGAGGGTCCCTTGCTGGATCAGGAGCTTGCATTTTGGTAGCAAAGTGTTTGGCAGAGGTTCGCCTTCTCTTGACTACTAGTAGAGGTGGTCCCATCCTGTCGATTGAGAGGTGGAATGAGTTCATCAGGCAGATAACCTTGTCTGTCCTTGACCAGGGACCACCAGGTTTTGGAGCCTACCCTACCTGATGCTAGCTTTCTTTTTTGTGTCCACCTCCCATTTAGCAATGGCCCACTTTTGAACGTCACCTATATGCCTACAGGCTTGCCTGTGCAAGTTCCTGTTATAGGTGGTAGGATGTCTCTTATACCTTCGCCATGCTTTGTACTTAGCAGTAGCAGTCTCTCTACAACGAAAGCCAAACCAAGGCTGATCTGTAGGCTTCGTCACATATTGCCGGTGGGGAATGTGTTCTTGTTGTAGATTAAAGATGTGTCCAGCGAAGGCTTTCACTTGGTTGTCAACATCCCCTTGGAGAAGATCATTCCAATCGGTGATGGCGAGCTCAGAGCAAAGGGCTGGCCAATTACCTCTTTCCCATAGCCAGGTTGTGCGTGTGGACTCCTCACCTCGCTTCTTAGTTAATTACTATCACTGAAAGTAATTGCGTTTAAGCTCATAGTTTCAATCTGAAGTGACTTCTCTTGTACAGAATATGTAACTGAGTTCAACAGACCTAGAAGACGAAGAGGACTAATTTCAGTCAGTACAACTATGGAGTAACATTGATGTAGGTGGGAAGGTAATTTAGAACTGCAGTTCTCGGTATGAGACTTTAAGGGGAAACATTGATGTACATGAGAAGACAGTTGACAATGCAATGTCTCAGCATAAATATATAAAAAGAAAAATCGTAGTAGTAGTTGTTGTAAAAGGATGTAAAAATTATTACTTGGGAGGCATAAAAATAAGTTAGACAAATATTTCTATTGGAGGTTGAATAAGAGAAGGTCTGTTTCAGTGTTCATTCTCTGTTATGTGTTTGTGTAGTATTAACAGGAGAGACTGTGTGATGGCAGGTTTACTGTTTCCAGGAGGATTCTTGCTAAGACTTCAGAAATGGTGAAGCTGCCTTTGTTTTGTTTAATTGTATTAGAAACAGCGATTAGTGATGATTCAAGGCACCTGCGTCTGTGGAAATTAGTTTCTTTAATCATTAATTGGGCGTCCCTGAATTTCTAAGCCTACATATACCTTCTGTGTCCATGTACTGTTTGTAACGTCTTGACAAAGCTCCTGCAGAGCGAAACGTTGCCACAATAAAATGCCGCATTAGTTGCACTTGTGTCATTTTACTTTACAATATATGGAATAACATTAATATATTAAAGTGGAGAGAAGCTTACCTTTACATGGGTCGCACTGAGTGATGTAACGGGAGCCATCAAAGACGGTGGTTGTATTGTAACCTGTAGGACAACGTTCCACACATTCCTGTGTGTCCCTCTTAATGGCGTAGTTCACTGAACACACCTCACGAGGCTCACATCTGTGCTCAGACACCTGCAAGGATTAGTGAAGAGAAATAGGTAATAATTTACGATTTCTAATGCTTGGTAGCAGATCACGTGATAAGAACTTTAGTTTCTCAAAGCCTTAAATATCTCAAAACATTTGTTATTTCCACAGTTACAGTGTCCCGTGGCCTGGTGGCGGAAGCTCTCTCTTCACACGGTGAGGGTCCGGGTTTGATTTCCGAAGAAGGGTTGTAAGCATTCGACGTGTTTCCTTACACTGGTTGTCTATGTTCACCCATCAGCATAATGGGTACCTGGGTGTTAGTGGACTGGTGTGGGTCGCATCCTGGGACAAAACTGACCTAATTTGCGGGAAATGCTCAACATAACAGATCAGGTCAGCAAACAAAGGGGACAGCAGAGGGCAGCAAGGGACTAGCTCCCTTAAGGTTTACTATACTAATAGCAGGAGTGTAAGAAATAAGATAGATGAGCTAAGATTAATTGCAAGTGCAGGAAACATAAATATTATTGCTATAACAGAGACCTGGCTCAATCTGAAAGATAGAGAGATGCCCTCTGAATGTCACATACAAGGCTATAAATTATTCCACACTGACAGGGTCAACAGGAAAGGTGGTGGAGTAGCAATGTATGTCAGAGACAATTTAAATTGTTGTGTTAGACAAGATATAAAATTAGAAGCGTCAGCCACTGAATCTGTTTGGTTACAGCTTCTCGAGGGCCGAGAAAAACTAATTTTGGGTGTGATTTACAGGGCCCCAAATCTTGATAGGGAGTGCAGTAAACTTCTATGGGACGAAATTCGCAAGGCATCTACTAACGATGTTGTGCTAATGGGAGATTTCAACTATAGACAGATTGACTGGAGCAATTTGACAGGAAATTTAGAGTCAGGTGACTTTCTTGATACGATCCAGGATTGTTTTTTAAAACATTTTGTGACAGAGCCAACTAGGGGAAATAACCTCCTTGACTTGGTTCTTGCCAGTAGGGAAACACTAATTAATAATCTTGACGTTAATGATGAGCTTGGGGAAAGTGATCACAAATCACTCAGTTTTAATATATCATGGAATTCCCCTAATAATGGCAATCAAGTCTCTGTCCCTGACTTCCGCTTGGCTGATTTCATAGGACTGAAAAATTACTTAGGTGGGCTGAACTGGAATGACCTGACTAAGGGTCAGGTAGGTGGTGATGGATGCTGATATGACGCTTTCCAGGGCATAGTTTCTGGCTGCTCAGTCAAATTATGTTCCAAATAGGGAAATCAGATCAAACAAAAATGATCCTAAATGGATGAACAATAGATTAAAATATCTAATTGGTCAAAAGAGAGGCATATATAGGCAAATCAAAAGAGGAGAGGGACAATTAAGAAATCGATATATTCAGTTAAAGAGAGAAATAAAAAAAGGAATTAGAAAAGCAAAAAGAGATTATGAGGTTAAAGTTGCAAGAGATTCAAAGACTAACCCAAAAGGATTCTTTCAGGTATACAGAAGTAAGATCAGGGACAAGATAGGCCCACTCAAAAGTTCCTCGGGTCAGCTCACTGACAGTGATAAGGAAATGTGTAGAAGTTTTAACACATACTTCCTCTCAGTTTTTACACAGGAGGATACCAGCGATATTCCAGTAATGATAAATTATGTAGAACAGGACGATAATAAACTGTGCACTATTAGGGTCACAAGTGACATGGTCCTTAGGCAAACAGATAAATTAAAACCTAACAAATCCCCAGGCCCTGATGAACTGTATGCAAGGGTTCTAAAGGAATGTAAAGAGGAGCTTAGCAAACCTTTGGCTAATCTTTTCAACATATCACTACAAACTGGCATGGTGCCAGATAAGTGGAAAATGGCAAATGTGATACCTATTTTCAAAGCAGGTGACAGGTCCTTAGCTTCGAACTATAGACCAATAAGCCTAACCTCCATAGTGGGAAAATTTATGGAATCAATAACTGCCGAGGCAGTTCGTAGCCACCTTGAAAAGCATAAATTAATCAACGAATCTCAGCATGGTTTTACAAAGGGGCGTTCCTGCCTTACGAATTTGTTAACTTTTTTCACTAAGGTATTTGAGGAGGTAGATCATGGTAATGAATATGATATTGTGTATATGGACTTCAGTAAGGCTTTTGACAGGGTCCCACATCAGAGACTATTGAGGAAAATTAAGGCACATGGAATAGGAGGAGAAATTTTTTCCTGGATAGAGGCATGGTTGACAAATAGGCAGCAGAGAGTTTGCATAAATGGGGAGAAATCAGAGTGGGGAAGCGTCACGAGCGGTGTTCCACAGGGGTCAGTGTTGGGCCCCCTGCTGTTCACAATATACATAAACGACATAGATGAGGGCATAAAGAGCGACATCAGCAAGTATGCCGATGACACCAAAATAGGCCGTCGAATTCATTCTGACGAGGACATTAGAGCACTCCAGGAAGATTTGAGTAGACTGATGCAGTGGTCGGAGAGGTGGCAGATGCAGTTTAATATAGACAAATGCAAAGTTCTAAATGTTGGACAGGACAATAACCATGCCACATATAAACTAAATAATGTAGATCTTAATATTACGGATTGCGAAAAAGATTTAGGAGTTCTGGTTAGCAGTAATCTGAAACCAAGACAACAGTGCATAAGTGTTCGCAATAAAGCTAATAGAATCCTTGGCTTTATATCAAGAAGCATAAACAATAGGAGTCCTCAGGTTGTTCTTCAACTCTATACATCCTTGGTTAGGCCTCATTTAGACTATGCTGCACAGTTTTGGTCACCGTATTACAGAATGGATATAAATGCTCTGGAAAATGTACAAAGGAGGATGACAAAGTTGATACCATGTATCAGAGACCTTCCCTATGAGGATAGACTAAGGGCCCTGAATCTTCACTCTCTAGAAAGACGTAGAATTAGGGGGGATATGATTGAGGTATATAAATGGAAGACAGGAATAAATAAAGGGGATGTAAATAGTGTGCTGAAAATATCTAGCCTAGACAGGACTCGCAGCAATGGTTTTAAGTTAGAAAAATTCAGATTCAGGAAGGATATAGGAAAGTACTGGTTTGGTAATAGAGTTGTGGATGAGTGGAACAAACTCCAAGTACAGTTATAGAGGCCAGAACGTTGTGTATCTTTAAAAATAGGTTGGATAAATACATGAGTGGGTGTGGGTGGGTGTGAGTTGGACCTGATTAGCTTGTGCTACCAGGTCGGTTGCCGTGTTCCTCCCTTAAGTCAATGTGACCTGACCTGACTAGGTTGGGTGCATTGGCTTAAGCCGGTAGGAGACTTGGACCTGCCTCGCATGGGCCAGTAGGCCTGTTGCACTGTTCCTTCGTTCTTATGTTCTTATGTTCTTATAACAAGCGACTTTCTATATAGTAGTATATCATTGATGTCAGCTACGGTCTGTATACCTTGTACATGTACTTGTATACCTTGTACATGTACTGGTATACCTTGTACATGTACTTGTATACCTTGTACATGTACTGGTATACCTTGTACATGTACTTGTATACCTTGTACATGTACTGGTATACCTTGTACATGTACTGGTAGTAAATAAAGATATATTATTATTATAACAAGAACATAAATTTATCTACCGTTCGCCAGGTTTCAAAATTTTATAGTCTACGTTAACCCTTTGTTTATATTCGTATCAACCTTAAATAACACACAGACTAAGTTAAGCCAAATTACGCATATCTTACCTTCAATAGTCACCACAAAGTAATTAAAAACACAATATAGAACCGGGGAAACTATGGTAAGTTAGAGACACTATGTGTAAACAGACATTTTGTAGAAGATTGAGACACTTATGCAGCGTATGGGAATCTTTATTCAGGAAACGTTTCGCCACACAGTGGCTTCATCAGTCCAATACAAAGTAGAAATGGGTAAGGAGAGTAGAAGTATGAGGTAATCAGTCCCCAGCCACTGTGTGGCGAAACGTTTCTTCAATAAAGATTCCCATGTGTTGCATAAGTGTCTCAATTCTTCAACTTGTCGGTTTTCAAAACCATTCATCACATCTGTCAGACACTGCAACATCATGGAATCTTGGTACAAAGACTTCAACGCTTGCCCAAACCTTTGGACGATGACCTACTTACATTAGTGGCAGGTCCCACTAAGATCCCACCTCCTCCTGCTTCAACTCATCTCACCGCAGTATATAAGCCACCTCTCTGGCCCTATGCTGCACTTACTACAAGAGTGATGGACTGAACACATCGAATCCAGGTTGAGAGACTGATTACCTCATACTTCTACTCTCCTTACCCATTTCTACTTTGTATTGGACTGATGAAGCCACTGTGTGGCGAAACGTTTCTTCAATAAAGATTCCCATGTGTTGCATAAGTGTCTCAATTCTTCAACATGTGCAACTCTTGGGTATCTTTATTGAGGAAACGTTTCGCCACACAGTGGCTTCATCAGTCCAAACGTAGGAGAATCTTGAAGAACAGGAAGAGAATGAGGTTTATAAGCTGCTTCTCCGCTGATATGCCGTATTCTATTCAAGATTGATGGACTGAACACATCGACTCAAGGTTGAGGGACTGATTACCTCATTCTCCTCCTGTTCTTCAAGTTTCTCCTACGTTTGGACTGATGAAGCCACTGTGTGGCGAAACGTTTCCTCAATAAAGATACCCAAGAGTTGCACATGTGTCTAATTTATCAACATGTCGGTTCTCTGAACCATTCATCTACAAATATTTTGGCCTTTACGTCACTTAAAAATTCTAGAGTAAATTATAGTTCGGCGAACGTCTTTACGTCCGACTTTACGTCACTCAGCAACGTCACCTACGTCATATGTATTTTTTTGTGTTCATTATTCTTTAAAAAAATATGACTAAAATGTATTTTTAATGTTCTTTGAGATTTAGCAATAATTATAATCATTTGCGAGTTATTTACGGAAGTTTTACGGTGTCTGGTGTCATTTTAAGGCATTATGTCCGATTTACGTCAAAAACCGGGATACGTCACGGCTTTTGGAACCAATTAATGACGCATGGCGAGGTATAACTGTTATCACGTTGATAACTGTTTATGAATTAACTAGGAAAATCATCACAACAGTGATTCATGCAATATAATCATCAGACAAAAGCCACTGAGTACAAGTATACTTGTTAGACTCAGGATGAATATACTTCTGTTATATACAATTCAACTACGTGCTTTTCAAACAAATTAAACAAGCTGAACCAGTTTATAATGAAAACAAGGCTTGGAGATGATGCTTGGAGACCACGTGCTTCCCTTCATCCTACAGCTTGGAGACCACGTGCTTCCCTTCATCTTACAGCTTGGAGACCACGTGCTTCCCTTCATCTTACAGCTTGGAGACCACGTGCTTCCCTTCATCTTACAGCTTGGAGACCACGTGCTTCCCTTCATCCTACAGCTTGGAGACCACGTGCTTCCCTTCATCCTACAGCTTGGAGACCACGTGCTTCCCTTCATCCTACAGCTTGGAGACCACGTGCTTCCCTTCATCCTACAGCCTGGAGACCACGTGCTTCCCTTCATCTTACAGCTTGGAGACCACGTGCTTCCCTTCATCCTACAGCCTGGAGACCACGTGCTTCCCTTCATCTTACAGCTTGGAGACCACGTGCTTCCCTTCATCCTACAGCTTGGAGACCACGTGCTTCCCTTCATCCTACAGCTTGGAGACCATGTGCTTCCCTTCATCCTACAGCTTGGAGACCACGTGCTTCCCTTCATCCTACAGCTTGGAGACCACGTGCTTCCCTTCATCCTACAGCTTGGAGACCACGTGCTTCCCTTCATCCTACAGCTTGGAGACCACATGCTTCCCTTCATCCTACAGCTTGGAGACCACATGCTTCCCTTCATCCTACAGCTTGGAGACCACATGCTTCCCTTCATCCTACAGCTTGGAGACCACATGCTTCCCTTCATCCTACAGCTTGGAGACCACGTGCTTCCCTTCATCCTACAGCTTGGAGACCACATGCTTCCCTTCATCCTACAGCTTGGAGACCACATGCTTCCCTTCATCCTACAGCCTGGAGACCACGTGCTTCCCTTCATCCTACAGCTTGGAGACCATGTGCTTCCCTTCATCCTACAGCTTGGAGACCACATGCTTCCCTTCATCCTACAGCTTGGAGACCACATGCTTCCCTTCATCCTACAACTTCATATGACATGTATTCTGTCACGTCACCTCAAATACGACTACTACATTATGTAATAAAATATACCTATGAAGGAAGTGAATGTATTCGGATATTTGGGAGTGGACGTGTCAGCAGATTGGTCTATGAAAATTGAATTGAATCATATAATTGACGAGAGGGAAGAAGGTGAGTGGTGCACTGAGGAGTCTGTGGAGACAAAGAACTTTATCCATGAAAGTAAAGAGGGTAATTTATGAGAGTATAGTTATACCAACACTCTTGTATGGGTGTGAAGCATGGGTGGTGAATGTTGCAACAAGGAGAAGGCTGGAGGCAGTGGAGATGTCATGTCTGAGGGTAATGGTTAGTGTGAATAAAATGCAGAGAATCTGTAATTTGGAGATTAGGAGGAGGTGCAGGATTACCAAAACTATTATCCAGAGGGCTGAGGAAGGGTTATGGAGATGGTTTGGACATGTAGAGAGGATGGAGTGAAATATAATGACTTCGAGAGTGTATAAATCTGCAATAATAGCTTCGTCTGGTAGGAGATATTAAACTAAAAATATTATTGCAACAAACAAACGTGGTTTTTGTTTTGTAAAAGAATAATCATTATTACTAAGTTAGAAATTAACCCCACCTGTGGTATGGTTTGTTTGCAATCGTATCATTACGATTTCGTGAGTCAAGTTAGAAATTACTGGGACGTAACTTCAGATACTAAAAAAAATTAAGCGTTCCTTATCATTTTTAAAGAAATTCTTCCAACTTAGTATCCAGGTTTAACATTAAGTTTAAAATACATAAGATGCAGATGTCAGGGACACTTTCCTACACAACTTTAAACCTCGATAAGCATGAGCCTAAAACCATTTAGGAAATTACAAGACGTGAGACAGGCTTAATAAATTTGACATTTGACAGACACTAACCTTGAACTTGGGGCTGGTGCAGGAGGGAACACATGTGTCGTGGTCGAGGACGTTCCTGCAGGCGTGGCAGGAGGTGGCATTGTTAGGAGTGAGGCAGCCACCCACACACTCTTCATGACAACACTCTCCCTTCACGCATCCTCCTGGACACTCCCCACACACTGCAACACAAACACAATGCAACACAACTGTAACACTAACATACTGTACCATATATTAACTCAATCACACACTGTTGTAAAGGTTTGCAAGAAGATTAGTCCTGGAGTTAAGGGGCATGTCCTACGAGGAGAGGTTAAGGGAAATTGACTTGACGACACTGGAGGACAGGAGAGACAGGGACGATTTGATAACGATATTTAAAATACTGCGAGGAATTTGTCAAGGTGGACAGAGACAGGATGTTCCAGAGATGGGACACAGCAACAAGGGGTCACAGTTGGAAGTTGAAGACTCAGATGAATCACAGGGATGTTAGGAAATATTTCTTCTGTCACAGAGTTGTCAGGAAGTGGAATAGTCTGGTGAGTGATGTACTGGAGACAGGATCCATACATAGCTTTAAGAAGAGGAATGATATAGCTCATTGAGCAGAAAGAGTGACTTAATAACGGCCAGTGAAGAGACGGTGCCAGGTGCTGTGACTCGACCCCTGCAACCACACCTAGGTGAGTACTGTAACCACACAACGATCCCCAGTACTTCACTGCTCGCTCAAACATCAGTCAATAATTGAAGCGAATCAGATTTCGTATTCACAAGTTATCACATAGACAATGTTATCCTATTTTTGTAACATCAGTGTTAAATTCGGACATATAGAGCAATAAACTAATTCAGACTGAGAAACACTGGCGGTAAAACCAACCAAAGAAGAAATTCTTGGTATCTGGGAGGGATCGGGATTCTAAACCAACACAGTAAATTCAGGCAACGACTTGAAGGTCCTCGTTCAGGAATACCTAAGTAAGATACCTGCGCCTTCTTCGTCTAGCTGGGTTTTTTATACCATCAATTATCAACACTTCAGGATTCCCACTTCATTGTTACAATCCTCGTGAACTACTGAATGGAAGTCGTGACTTAAATGTTCAAGTTGTTTTATATTTCTTCACAAACCACAAAGAATAAAAAATAAGTCACAATACCGGGCTGGAACTATTCACAAATAAACCCAGACTCAGGAGACGAGACTTAGGACGACGTTTTGGGCCGTCAAATCATGAATCAACTTTTTCACAGAGATTTTACCCAGAGTTGCCTATTTTCTGGGGTGTACATCATCCTATACCACGAGTGGGGTTAGAACCCGAAATGTGTGAAAATTTCACACATTTCCTTATCACTGTCAGTGATCTGACTTGAGTTACTCGTAAGTGGGCCAATCTTGTCCTTAATCTTACTTCTGTATACCTGAAAGAACCCTTTTGGGTTAGTTTTCGAATCCCTTGAGACTTTAGCCTTATAATCCCTTTTTGCTTTTCTTATTTCTTTTTTTTTATTTCACTCTTTAACTGAATATATTGATTTCTTAACTGCCCATCCCTTCTTTTGATATGCCTATATATGCCTATCTTTTGACCAATGAGATGTTTTAATCTATTGTTTATCCATTTGGGATTATTTTTGTTAGATCTAATTTCCCTACTCGGAACAAAAGTTGTCTGGGCAGCTAGAACTATGCTCTGAAAAACGTCATATTGGCAACCAAGATCACCTACCTGACCCATAGTCAGGACATCCCAATTTAGCCCACCCAGGTAATTTTTCAGTCCCATGAAGTCGGCCAAGCTAAAATCTTTGACAGAGATTTGATTGCAGTTATCTGGGTAATTCCATGATATATTGAAACTAAGTGATTTGTGATCACTTTTCCCAAGCTCATCATTAACCTCAAGATTATTAATTAGTGAATCTTTGTTGGCAAGAACCAAGTCAAGCAGATTGTTTCCTCTAGTTGGTTCTGTCACAACCTGTTCTAAAAAGCAATCCTGAACCGTATCAAGAAAGTCACTAAACTCAAGATTTCCTGTCACATTGTTCCAATCAATTTGTCTAAAGTTAAAATCTCCCATTATCACAACATTTTCATATCTAGATGCCTTATGAATTTCGTCCCATAACAGCTTACTGCACTCCCTGTCAAGGTTTGGGGGCCTATATATCACACCCAAAATTAATTTTTCATGATCGAGAAACTGTAGCCAAACATATTCTGTGTCCGATGTTTCTAATCTTACATCTTGTCTAACACAACAGTTTAAATTATCTCTGAAGTACATCGCCACTCCACCACCCTTCCTGTTGACCCTATCAATGTGGAATAGTTTATAACCCTTTATGGTGCATTCAGAAGGCATTTCTCTATCTTTCAGGTTGAACCAGGTCTCTGTTATACCAATAATATCTATATTACTTGCACTTGCTAGTAATCTTAGCTCATCTATCTTATTTCTTAGACTCCTACTATTTGTATAGTAAACCTTATGGGAGCTAGTCACTCGTTGCCCTCTGCTATCTCTTTTTGTTGATCAGTTGATTTGCCATTATTAGGAACTTTATTTTGAATATTGTCTTTTAAACATATCCCTGAGGTATCCTGGTAATATGTGCTGTTTCCAACAATAATACTGCAGCCTGATTGTTTCCCACAAACACCCATACCTCTATAATCTATCAGTTTAAAGTCCTAGACAAGTCATCAATTACCCTCTCAATCGAATTGGCTAATGCAACCACTCCAGCTCCAGAGAGATGAACCCCATCCCTTGCATACATATCATGCTTACCATAGAATATGTCCCAGTTATCAATGAATGGGATTGCAAGTTGCTTGCAGTACCTGTCTAGCCAGCAATTAGATTAGCAGGGGAGTTACTAACCACTGAAGTGCACTCGTCCTGGAGAACAGAGAATCGATTTCCTACCATAACATCTTCTCTATTAACCCTCCTTATCTTCCTTCCTGAACTGTAAACCACCTGCCACTAAAAGCGGCTGCGACTATTTAGCTTGCTGCTGGTATCCTTTTCCTCACCAGCTTCCACCATCTCACACTCACTCTCAAACCCATCTAGGCGAAGCTTCAGCCTCTTATTTTCCTCCTGAAGAAGTAAAACCTCCATCTTCAACACTTTAACCTGAGATTCCAAAACACTACAGCAGGTCATGGTGCTCAGTTAAGGGGCTAGAGTAAGAATAACATTAAAGGAATATTGATAACAGTCCACTGTGCAATGCAAATAAAGTTCTTCATAGAACTCCGACAGTGTTGGCAATCTGAAAAGCCTCATTACGGAGTATACAGAGGCCTCGTGCTTGTGAATAAACACTTAGGCAATCTAGTATCCTAAAAGAATTAGGCAAACTTGTTATTTAATTTAAATAAATATTCTCCAGCAGCAAGGATTCCTCCATAGCCTCGGTGTTGCGATTTTGATGTAATATTAGTTTCAATGTTTAATGCTAAATGAAGTTTTTGAAATTTAGAGTGACAAATATATCCTGGATTGTGTAAAGTAATCCTAAGCTGATTCTAAGTAACAAATCTCACTCTCGCAAAACAGTGGAAGCACTTGTGATTGCGACAATCACGGGGGCCACAAAAACTAGAGAGATGGTACTCACAGGTCTGACAGTCATAGGGGCCCCAGCAACGAGGGGGTCCACATTCCGTGGAAGGAAGACATCTCAAGCTTCCTGTGCAGGGAGGACACTCGGAGTCAGGACGGTTCCGCTGTGAATACCAGAGTCAGAAAGTTATACTTCAAGAAACATTCTCCTTCAAATACTCACTTTAAGTTTTTACTGAACCTGGAATTTTGTGGTGTATAAATGCATTAAGTGAGCTATTAATTGTTCAGCTGTTTAAATACTCGGAGTCTCTTATCAGTGAGGAACTCTAACATGGGTAACAAGACGGTAACCAGTCACTACAGAACATGGGTAACAAGACGGTAACCAGTCACTACAGAACATGGGTAACAAGACGGTAACCAGTCACTACAGAACATGGGTAACAAGACGGTAACCAGTCACTACAGAACATGGGTAACAAGACGGTAACCAGTCACTACAGAACATGGGTACCAAGACGGTAACCAGTCACTACAGAACATGGGTACCAAGACGGTAACCAGTCACTACAGAACATGGGTACCAAGACGGTAACCAGTCACTACAGAACATGGGTAACAAGACGGTAACCAGTCACTACAGAACATGGGTACCAAGACGGTAACCAGTCACTACAGAACATGGGTACCAAGACGGTAACCAGTCACTACAGAACATGGGTACCAAGACGGTAACCAGTCACTACAGAACATGGGTACCAAGACGGTAACCAGTCACTACAGAACATGGGCACCAAGACGGTAACCAGTCACTACAGAACATAGGTACCAAGACGGTAACCAGTCACTACAGAACATGGGTACCAAGACGGTAACCAGTCACTACAGAACATGGGTACCAAGACGGTAACCAGTCACTACAGAACATGGGTACCAAGACGGTAACCAGTCACTACAGAACATGGGTACCAAGACAGTAACCAGTTATCGTAGAGGTTCTTAAATGGAGATATCGAGGGTTGAAGGTAGACACACTTGTTGGATGGTAACGATATATTGTCAAACTGTGATGATGAGAAATGGAGCCCAGCCTCTGCCTGTCCTAGCCTGGATGTGTACGCCGACTGAGACGGAGGCAGAGGTACAAACGTACACATGCACATCCCGTGACGTCACACAAACAGTCACAGGCCTAGGGATCTCCTATCTAAAGCACATGGATGATACTAATATGCTATACAACACAGGGATCAGCAACTATGCTGACAGCTCGGTCATATTGCGTATGTCGTCTCGACATACACTACTATCCTATAGGCTGAACAGGCAGGTGGTTCTGGGCTGATTCTATACAAAAACAAAATCATATATAACTTAGAACTAATGGATGGTATCATACTGGATGTTAACAAAATGAGTTTTACGTAATGGGTGTTAACGTAATGAGTTTTAGCGTAATGCATTACAAACTATAAGAACAAATCATTGTACAATATGGATGGAATTGATCGATCGATCTGTATTCATGCACTCTACGGATTCTGAGGAAGAATAAATATATATATATATACAAGGTGAAATTAACAGCAAAGGCATCTGGTGCGCACTCAGATCATTACTGTCAAATTCTCAGAATACGAAGGGAACGTGAATACGAAAAAAAACAAAATCTGAAAAACTAATCAGTTAATAACAAACAGTTGACAATTTACTTCATCTCGGACATCTAGTTATACAGACTATGTACATTTAAATCCAATTCTGCGAGGGTGAGGTTTACATATGCAGAATGGTTATCATCTCTGGGAGGATCGAATTCCTCTGCAATGGCTAACACATGCCTTGACTGAGGGAGATCTGAACGAGTATCTACAAAAGATACTTGTGGGTTTCTCATTACGTGTCGAGTACGCAAGGAGTAACGACATTCAGGTTGGTTATCTGACTGAGTATCTGAGGTAGAGGGTACAGAGTCAAGAGGATTTTCAGCATCTGTCACATTAGTCTGGGTAGCAATATCATCAACATCGCATACTAATTTCATATGATCTAAATGCGATTCTTTGTACTTACCAGTACTAATTTCTCTAACCTTATACTTATTACCAGAGATATGTTCTACAACTCGATAAGGTCCGACAAACTTTTGATCGAGCTTAGGCATTGCGGATGTTTTGTTGAAATTTGTCAGCATTACTCTCGAACCTACTTTGACTTTTAATGGCTTAGCACGGCTGTTAGTTACTCTAGTAAATTCTGCTGTTGATTTATGAAGTGTTTCACGGATTCTTCTAAAAGCACTTTGAGTCATGCTGGTACGAGTTGCTACGAAATCATCAGGGTTGTAATTAGGTTTCGCTTGTCTACACCATACAATGCATAATGTGGAGTATCACCTATGGAAGCATTGTAAGCAGAATTTATGGCACATTGGACATCTGGTATGACTTCATCCCAAGTTTCACTATTGGGGTTGATAGTGGCTCTCAGGACATCAAGTACTTTCTTATTGGTTCCTTTGGCTAACCCATTGCTGGCAGGATGATGAGGAACAATGGTGGATTTAGAGATCTTGTATAAAGTACACAAATTTTCAAGAATCTCATTACAGAATTCACCTCCATTATCTGTTACTAAGGACTTAGGGGTGGTATGCCTGCAGATAATGCGTTCTTTAAACGCTTTAGCTACTGTCTCTACAGTCTTATCTGCAATAGGAACTAACTCACAGTATCTGGTGAAATGGTCTACCATAACACACAGATGTTTGTTGCCTTGGAGGGAACATTTAAAATTGGTTAACAAATCAAGGGCAACTCTTTCCCATGGTTTGCTAGTGGTTGGGTACACTTGGATTAGGACCATTGACATTCCCTTTATGTTGCATACAGACACTACATTTCTTAACATACTCGGAAATGTCAGTTGCCATACGTGGCCAAAAGTATTTCATTCTGGCTTGCTTCACAGAACGATCCATACCAGGGTGTGCAACACCTGGTGCATCATGAACTAGCTGTAGAGCTATGTTCACTAGTGACTGTGGAATTACTAACTGGAACACTCTTCTGCTTGGAGTACCCAACTCGGCTGTTCGATACAGTAATTCTTGGCTCATTACAAAGTCACTAATGGGTGCTGGTGGCTTCATAGTAAGAATAAGATCTTCCTGGAGCAGGAATCGAATCACCAGAACACAAGGGATCGGTTCTTTCTTACTGGAGGAATGCACAAACTCGGTGGAGTGGATGACTCTCCCCGGTTGAAAAAAAATTAACGCTATAACACGCAATATGAGCAAGGGAGAACGAGTCTACTATCTCAAACTGCAAGCACAGGAGAAAATAAATGAACACAGTCAACAATGCTGATATTCAATCTGAGTCGCACACAGTGACACGAGGTATCAGCTATAAAGAAACTTCACTTACAAACGTTAACAACATGTGAAAGTTACTCGAGAAATAACTTCATACAATGCACTGATTACTGTCAACTAGGATGGGATCACCATCTGGAACATTAGGAACAACAACAGACACTCTAGTGAGAACACTAGCTGTAACAGAGACGTCTTTCTGCATACGGCATGTGACATCAACAAGAGATGGCATTACTAGTTGCAAGTAATCGTTTTCTGACAAGGCATCCCTTGTGGAGAAACTACTACTCGAACTAGCAGACATTGCAGGGATAGGCTGTGCACTCAAGGCAGTCTGAGTGTCCTCGGACACTTGAGGCAACGAAACACTATCCTGCAAGTCTGAAGGTGTAGATGGAACACAGATGGGAGTGACAGAGTTACTAGTGCCTGACCACTCGGCTACGTTAATAAGTAATGAACGAATCTATAGGAACTTAATCTGAACTTCACATTTCGCAGCACTTTAACAAATCTCAGATACAAGCTGTGAGAACAAACACATTGCTCAAGGGCTAGGTATTGTCTTTCAATCAGTAAGGGAATATTGGTACTGTGGACTGATTCATATTGACTTTGACTGGCATGATACACTAAGTGAACATTCAAAAGTGACTGGGACATCTTCTCAGTGAACTTACTGAAGGACATAAAGGCAAGAAAAATGGAGAGAATGACACAATAAGCTTAAACGGGAAGAAAATGCTTAACTATTCTGCATAAGTAACTAAAAATTGACAGGTCACACAGTAAGCAAAGAAACTCACAGTCACAGAGAAAATGCTTACCTGAACAAACAACACTTTGAAAATCAAGAGAACTTGTACTTTACTCAAATCTAATTTGCTCAACTTTTACTTTAAATTGAATGAATGGCACAGTGAGTTGTCTTTACTTTCAATGCAATAGGGAAATACACAATAAAATGATAAAATGGACTCAATAAAGCTTGTGCAAAAATAAAACAAACTGGGACACAATTCACTGGAATAAAATAAAATGGCACAGAAAGAATAAAATATTATGCACAGAACAGAGCATAAGAAACTGCACTGAAATAAACTGTAGCAATATTGCAAATGACAATTGCTAATCAAAAAGTACTGCGCAACACTACATAAAATTTCTGCAAGAAAAACTTTAATGGCAACACAATATTTGCACAAGAATTATTGCAAAATGAGTCAATGTGCAATAATAAAAAAATTATTACACACACAAGAAAAGAAATATATCAAGGAATGAACTGATTGAACACTTTAACTCATAACTACAACTTAAACAACACTTAACAAGCAAAAGAACAATTTACTCTAAAAGAAGAACTTAAAAATTGCACTAAGAGTGAATTTGTTCAATGAAACATGGAAAATAATAGGTGCTAAAACACAGAACAAAAAAGTTTGAACACTTACAGTGATGCAGAACACAACACTTACAGTGATGCAGAACACAACACTTACAGTGATGCAGAACACAACACTTACAGTGATGCAGAACACAACACTTACAGTGATGCAGAACACAACACATCAACATAAACACAATACTAGAATTTTCTTGCAATGAAACTTGATGTGTGAAAAATTTTGTAAAAATGATTTCTTGCTTGCACAAAATAGTGACACTATTGTCTGTGGAAATAAGACAAATTAGACACTGGCTAAATGAAAAGAATATGAACACAAGAATGTTCAACACACAGAGAACAAAAAAAAGAATACACAAATGCTGGGATGAAAAAAAATTATATATAACTGAGACAACACTGAGTTCTGATGCAGGACACAATTAAATAAAATACTGAATTACTCCACTGAATCACTGAGAACACTAGGTGATTCTGAAGTGCAAACACAAGTTCTATACTGCTCATATGTTGCACACACAACAAGGAAAAACACTAAGTACTTACTTCAAGTGTATAAAAAAGACACACAACACAACAGACATAAGATAATGCACGAAAATTAACACTGAATTAAGGAGATTATCAAATTATTGCAACCAGCATATGATAAACACTGAGTCTAATCAAGAGTCACTGAATGTCACTAAGAAAAATCACTGGAACACAAAAGAAATGTCTCAACACTCGCAAATGTCTCTATGAAAAAAAATATATTATCGCTGTGACGACTAGGTGAAGAATGAGGTAGATGGTGGAAGGTTGGAGGATTGTTTATGTCGTCTTGCTGCTGTCCTCTGCACACGTGACCGTAGAATTGCGCTTATATCGACGATAGACTTCACACAGGAGGCTTTTAACGGTGGCGCAAAACACTCTCTAGCTCTTGACCCCCTATGTGGTCCTTAAAATATGGTGCTACAACCCTTAGTAGTGCGCCAAAACCCTGGTAGAGGTTGGGTGAGTACCACAACACAGTGATAGTGGTTGGGTTTGGGGGTAAACAGGGCTAAGACCGGGCAATGGTGAGACACGTGGTGAGTGGGTGGTTGGGCCTATGGGTTGAACGGCGTAAGCCTCACTGAGGACAGCCACACTGCCGCAAAGATATTCTAAGCTGGCTAGCTTAAAATACACCCACGAAATACCATAACACCACAAGGATGAAAAAGAGCACTCAGAATTGCTTGGAGCTTGAATCACAAGCGATGAAGACTACTCACGTAGCTTGCTTGAGTACTGGGGTAAGACACCTGGGTTAGTTGCTAACTGGCTTATCTTAACCCTTCACACAGAATAGCTTTATAACTTCACACGATGAGCACAACAGGGGTGGAAGCTGGCTTGGCAGGCAAAGGAACTGGATGGAGTAGACTAGGCTTGACTGGGCTCCCTCACCACAGACTGGAAGCTGGCTTATTTTGCAAACTCGGGTCAACCCCTCGGGAGTGATGCAAATAAGCAGATAAACACTAATACAAAGAGACTGACCAGTGAATGGTGTAGAAGCTGGTAGGAGCTTGGGCCGGAAAACTGGCTGAGATAGTTGGCTGGCGTTAACCTTCTCGGTAGGCCTACTCACAAGAAGGCAGGCTCGGTCGAAATTTATCTCCAGAAATCGCTGTAATTGTCAGAATTACAGGCCCTCCGTTGCCACCATTTATCGTAGGGGTTCTTAAATGGAGATATCGAGGGTTGAAGGTAGACACACTTGTTGGATGGTAACGATATATTGTCAGACTGTGATGATGAGAAACGGAGCCCAGCCTCTGCCTGTCCTAGCCTGGATGTCTACGCCGACTAAGACGGAGGCAGAGGTACGAACGTACACATGCGCATCCCGTGACGTCACACAAACAGTCACAAGCCTAGGGATCTCCTATCTAAAGCACATGCATGATACTGATATGCTATACAACACAGGGATCAGCAACTATGCTGACACAGTCACTAGAGAACATGGGTACCAAGACAGTTAACAGTCACTACAGAACGTGGGAACCAAGACAGTCATTAGTCACTAGAGAACGTGGGTACCAAGACAGTTACCAGTCACTAGAGAACGTGGGTACCAAGACAGTCACTAGTCACTAGAGAACATGGGTACCAAGACAGTCACCAGTCACTAGAGAACGTGGGTACCAAGACAGTCACCAGTCACTAGAGAACATGGGTACCAAGACAGTCACCAGTCACTAGAGAACGTGGGTACCAAGACAGTCACCAGTCACTAGAGAACATGGGTACCAAGACAGTCACCAGTCACAAGAGAACATGGGTACCAAGACAGTCACCAGTCACTAGAGAACATGGGTACCAAGACAGTCACCAGTCACTAGAGAACATGGGTACCAAGACAGTCACCAGTCACTAGAGAACATGGGTACCAAGACAGTCACCAGTCACTAGAGAATATGGGTACCAAGACAGTCACCAGTCACTAGAGAACATGGGTACCAAGACAGTCACCAGTCACTAGAGAACATGGGTACCAAGACAGTCACCAGTCACTAGAGAACATGGGTACCAAGACAGTCACCAGTCAGTAGAGAACATGGGTACCAAGACAGTCACCAGTCACTAGAGAACATGGATACCAAGACAGTCACCAGTCACTAGAGAACGTGGGTACCAAGACAGTCACCAGTCACTAGAGAACATGGGTACCAAGACAGTCACCAGTCACTAGAGAACGTGTGTACCAAGACAGTCACCAGTCACTAGAGAACATGGGTACCAAGACAGTCACCAGTCACTAGAGAACGTGGGTACCAAGACAGTCACCAGTCACTAGAGAACGTGGGTACCAAGACAGTCACCAGTCACTAGAGAACGTGGGTACCAAGACAGTCACCAGTCACTAGAGAACGTGGGTACCAAGACAGTCACCAGTCACTAGAGAACGTGGGTACCAAGACAGTCACCAGTCACTAGAGAACGTGGGTACCAAGACAGTCACCAGTCACTAGAGAACGTGGGTACCAAGAAAGTCACCAGTCACTAGAGAACGTGGGTACCAAGAAAGTCACCAGTCACTAGAGAACGTGGGTACCAAGACAGTCACCAGTCACTAGAGAACATGAGTGCCAAGAGAGTCACCAGTCACTAGAGAATGTGGGTACCAAGACAGTCACCAGTCACTAGAGAACGTATGTACCAAGACAGTTACCAGTCACTAGAGAACGTGGGTACAAAGACAGTCGCCAGTCACTAGAGAACATGGGTACCAAGACAGTCACCAGTCACTAAAGAACGTGGGTACCAAGACAGTCAACAGTCACTAGAGAACATGGGTACCTAGACAGTCACCAGTCACTAGAGAACGTGGGTACCTAGACAGTCACCAGTCACTAGAGAACATGGGTAACAAGACAGTCACCAGTCACTAAAGAACGTGGGTACCAAGACAGTCAACAGTCACTAGAGAACATGGGTACCTAGACAGTCACCAGTCACTAGAGAACGTGGGTACCAAGACAATCACCAGTCACTAGAGAACGTGGGTACCAAGACAGTCACCAGTCACTAGAGAACGTGGGTACCAAGACAGTCACCAGTCACTAGAGAACGTGAGTACCAAGACAGTCACCAGTCACTAGATAACATGGGTACCAAGACAGTCACCAGTCACTAGAGAACATGGGTGCCAAGACAGTCACCAGTCACTAGAGAACGTTGGTACCAAGACAGTCACCAGACACTAGAGAACGTGGGTACCAAGAGAGTCGCCAGTCACTATAGAACATGGGTACCAAGACAGTCACCAGTCACGATAGAACGTGGGTACCAAAACAGTCACCAGTCACTAGAGAACATGGGTACCAAGACAGCCACCAGCCACTAGAGAACGTGGGTACCAAGACAGTCACCAGTCATTAGAGAACGTGGGTACCAAGACAGTCACCAGTCACTAGAGAACGTGGGTACCAAGACAGTCACCAGTCACTAGAGAACGTGGGTACCAAGACAGTCACCAGTCACTAGAGAATGTATGTACCAAGACAGTCACCAGTCACTGGAGAATGTAGGTACCAAGACAGTCACCAGTCACTAGAGAACGTTGGTACCAAGACAGTCACCAGTCACAGAGAACATGGGCACCAAGACAGTCACCAGTCACTAGAGACCGTGGGTACCAAGACAGTCACCAGTCACTAGAGAACATGGGTACCAAGACAGTCACCAGTCACTAGAGAACATGTGTACCAAGACAGTCACCAGTCACTAGAGAACGTGGGTACCAAGACAGTCACCAGTCACTAGAGAACATGGGTACCAAGACAGTCACCAGTCACTAGAGAACATGGGTACCAAGACAGTCACCAGTCACTAGAGAACATGGGTACCAAGAAAGTCACCAGTCACTAGAGAACGTGGGTACTAAGACAGTCATCAGTCACTAGAGAACATGGGTACCAAGACAGTCACCAGTCACTAGAGAACATGGGTACCAAGAAAGTCACCAGTCACTAGAGAACATGGGTACCAAGAAAGTCACCAGTCACTAGAGAACGTGGGTACTAAGACAGTCACCAGTCACTAGAGAACATGGGTACCAAGACAGTCACCAGTCATTAGAGAACATGGGTACCAAGACAGTCACCAGTCACTAGAGAACATGGGTACCAAGACAGTCACCAGTCACTAGACAACATGGGTAGGAAGACAGTCACCAGTCACTAGAGAACATGGGTACCAAGACAATCACCAGTCACTAGAGAACATGGGTACCAAGACAGTCACCAGTCACTAGAGAACATGGGTACCAAGACAGTCACCAGTCACTAGAGAACATGGGTACCAAGACAGTCACCAGTCACTAGAGAACATGGGTACCAAGAAAGTCACCAGTCACTAGAGAACGTGGGTACTAAGACAGTCACCAGTCACTAGAGAACATGGGTACCAAGACAGTCACCAGTCATTAGAGAACATGGGTACCAAGACAGTCACCAGTCACTAGAGAACATGGGTACCAAGACAGTCACCAGTCACTAGACAACATGGGTAGGAAGACAGTCATCAGTCACTAGAGAACATGGGTACCAAGACAGTCACCAGTCACTAGAGAACATGGGTACCAAGACAGTCACCAGTCACTAGAGAACATGGGTACCAAGACAGTCACCAGTCACTAGAGAACATGGGTAATAGACAGTCACCAGTCACTAGAGAACATGGGTACCAAGACAGTCACCAGTCACTAGAGAACATGGGTACCAAGACAGTCACCAGTCACAAGAGAACATGGGTACCAAGACAGTCACCAGTCACTAGAGAACACGGGTACCAAGACAGTCACCAGTCACTAGAGAACAAGGGTACCAAGACAGTCACCAGTCACTAGAGAACATGGGTACCAAGAAAGTCACCAGTTACTAGAGAACATGGGTACCAAGACAGTCACCAGTCACTAGAGAACATGGGTACCAAGACAGTCACCAGTCACTAGGGAACATGGGTACCAAGACAGTCACCAGTCACTAGAGAACATGGGTACCAAGACAGTCACCAGTCACTAGAGAACATAGGTACCAAGACAGTCACCAGTCACTAGAGAACATGGGTACCAAGACAGTCACCAGTCACTAGGGAACATGGGTACCAAGACAGTCACCAGTCACTAGAGAACATGGGTACCAAGACAGTCACCAGTCACTAGAGAACATGGGTACCAAGACAGTCATCAGTCACTAGAGAACATGGGTACCAAGACAATAACCAGTCACTAGAGAACATGGGTACCAAGACAGTCACCAGTCACTAGAGAACGTGGGTACCAAGACAGTCACCAGTCACTAGAGAACATGGGTACCAAGACAGTCACCAGTCACTAGAGAACATGGGTACCAAGACAGTCACCAGTCACTAGAGAACATGGGTACCAAGACAGTCACCAGTCACTAGAGAACGTGGGTACCAAGACAGTCACCAGTCACTAGACAACATGGGTAGGAAGACAGTCACCAGTCACTAGAGAACATGGGTACCAAGACAATCACCAGTCACTAGAGAATATGGGTACCAAGACAGTCACCAGTCAATAGAGAACATGGGTACCAAGACAGTCACCAGTCACTAGAGAACATGGGTACCAAGACAGTCACCAGTCACTAGAGAACATGGGTACCAAGACAGTCACCAGTCACTAGAGAACATGGGTACCAAGACAGTCACCAGTCACTAGAGAACGTGGGTACCAAGACAGTCACCAGTCACTAGAGAACATGGGTACCAAGACAGTCACCATTCACTAGAGAACATGGGTACCAAGACAGTCACCAGTCACTAGAGAACATGGGTACCAAGACAGTCACCAGTCACTAGAGAACATGGGTACAAAGACAGTCACCAGTCACTAGAGAACATAGGTACCAAGACAGTCACCAGTCACTAGAGAACATGGGTACCAAGACAGTCACCAGTCATTAGAGAACATGGGTACCAAGACAGTCACCAGTCACTAGAGAACATGGGTACCAAGACAGTCACCAGTCACTAGAGAACATGGGTACCAAGACAGTCACCAGTCACTAGAGAACATGGGTACCAGGACAGTCACCAGTCACAAGAGAACATGGAAACCAAGACAGTCACCAGTCACTAGAGAACATGGGTACCAAGACAGTCACCAGTCACTAGAGAACATGGGTACCAAGACAGTCACCAGTCACTAGAGAACATGGGTACCAAGACAGTCACCAGTCACTAGAGAACATGGGTACCAAGACAGTCACCAGTCACTAGAGAACGTGGGTACCAAGACAGTCACCAGTCACTAGAGAACAAGGGTACCAAGACAGTCACCAGTCACTAGAGAACATGGGTACCAAGAAAGACACCAGTCACTAGAGAACATGGGTACCAAGACAGTCACCAGTCACTAGAGAACGTGGGTACCAAGACAGTCACCAGTCACAGAGAACATGGGCACCAAGACAGTCACCAGTCACTAGAGACCGTGGGTACCAAGACAGTCACCAGTCACTAGAGAACATGGGTACCAAGACAGTCACCAGTCACTAGAGAACATGGGTACCAAGACAGTCACCAGTCACTAGAGAACGTGGGTACCAAGACAGTCACCAGTCACTAGAGAACATGGGTACCAAGACAGTCACCAGTCACTAGAGAACATGGGTACCAAGACAGTCACCAGTCACTAGAGAACATGGGTACCAAGACAGTCACCAGTCACTAGAGAACGTGGGTACTAAGACAGTCACCAGTCACTAGAGAACATGGGTACCAAGACAGTCACCAGTCACTAGAGAACATGGGTACCAAGACAGTCACCAGTCACTAGAGAACATGGGTACCAAGACAGTCACCAGTCACTAGAGAACATGGGTACCAAGACAGTCACCAGTCACTAGAGAACATGGGTACCAAGACAGTCACCAGTCACTAGAGAACATGGGTACCAAGACAGTCACCAGTCATTAGAGAACATGGGTACCAAGACAGTCACCAGTCACTAGAGAACATGGGTACCAAGACAGTCACCAGTCACTAGACAACATGGGTAGGAAGACAGTCACCAGTCACTAGAGAACATGGGTACCAAGACAGTCACCAGTCACTAGAGAACATGGGTACCAAGACAGTCACCAGTCACTAGAGAACATGGGTACCAAGACAGTCACCAGTCACTAGAGAACATGGGTACCAAGACAGTCACCAGTCACTAGAGAACATGGGTACCAAGAAAGTCACCAGTCACTAGAGAACGTGGGTACTAAGACAGTCACCAGTCACTAGAGAACATGGGTACCAAGACAGTCACCAGTCACTAGAGAACATGGGTACCAAGACAGTCACCAGTCACTAGAGAACATGGGTACCAAGACAGTCACCAGTCACTAGACAACATGGGTAGGAAGACAGTCATCAGTCACTAGAGAACATGGGTACCAAGACAGTCACCAGTCACTAGAGAACATGGGTACCAAGACAGTCACCAGTCACTAGAGAACATGGGTACCAAGACAGTCACCAGTCACTAGAGAACATGGGTAATAGACAGTCACCAGTCACTAGAGAACATGGGTACCAAGACAGTCACCAGTCACTAGAGAACATGGGTACCAAGACAGTCACCAGTCACAAGAGAACATGGGTACCAAGACAGTCACCAGTCACTAGAGAACACGGGTACCAAGACAGTCACCAGTCACTAGAGAACAAGGGTACCAAGACAGTCACCAGTCACTAGAGAACATGGGTACCAAGACAGTCACCAGTCACTAGAGAACATGGGTACCAAGACAGTCACCAGTCACTAGAGAACATGGGTACCAAGACAGTCACCAGTCACTAGGGAACATGGGTACCAAGACAGTCACCAGTCACTAGAGAACATGGGTACCAAGACAGTCACCAGTCACTAGAGAACATGGGTACCAAGACAGTCACCAGTCACTAGAGAACATGGGTACCAAGACAGTCACCAGTCACTAGAGAACATGGGTACCAAGACAGTCACCAGTCACTAGAGAACATGGGTACCAAGACAGTCACCAGTCACTAGAGAACATGGGTACCAAGACAGTCACCAGTCACTAGAGAACATGGGTACCAAGACAATCACCAGTCACTAGAGAACATGGGTACCAAGACAGTCACCAGTCACTAGAGAACGTGGGTACCAAGACAGTCACCAGTCACTAGAGAACATGGGTACCAAGACAGTCACCAGTCACTAGAGAACATGGGTACCAAGACAGTCACCAGTCACTAGAGAACATGGGTACCAAGACAGTCACCAGTCACTAGAGAACGTGGGTACCAAGACAGTCACCAGTCACTAGAGAACATGGGTACCAAGACAGTCACCAGTCACTAGAGAACATGGGTACCAAGACAGTCACCAGTCACTAGAGAACATGGGTACCAAGACAGTCACCAGTCACTAGAGAACATGGGTACCAAGACAGTCACCAGTCACTAGAGAACATGGGTACCAAGACAGTCACCAGTCACTAGAGAACATGGGTACCAAGACAGTCACCAGTCACTAGAGAACATGGGTACCAAGACAGTCACCAGTCACTAGAGAACGTGGGTACCAAGACAGTCACCAGTCACTAGAGAACATGGGTACCAAGACAGTCACCAGTCACTAGAGAACATGGGTACCAAGACAGTCACCAGTCACTAGAGAACATGGGTACCAAGACAGTCACCAGTCACTAGAGAACATGGGTACCAAGACAGTCACCAGTCACTAGAGAACATGGGTACCAAGACAGTCACCAGTCACTAGAGAACATGGGTACCAAGACAGTCACCAGTCACTAGAGAACATGGGTACCAAGACAGTCACCAGTCACTAGAGAACATGGGTACCAAGACAGTCACCAGTCACTAGAGAACATGGGTACCAAGACAGTCACCAGTCACTAGAGAACATGGGTACCAGGACAGTCACCAGTCCCAAGAGAACATGGGTACAAAGACAGTCACCAGTCACTAGAGAACATGGGTACCAAGACAGTCACCAGTCACTAGAGAACATGGGTACCAAGACAGTCACCAGTCACTAGAGAACATGGGTACCAAGACAGTCACCAGTCACTAGAGAACATGGGTACCAAGACAGTCACCAGTCACTAGAGAACGTGGGTACCAAGACAGTCACCAGTCACTAGAGAACAAGGGTACCAAGACAGTCACCAGTCACTAGAGAACATGGGTACCAAGAAAGTCACCAGTCACTAGAGAACATGGGTACCAAGACAGTCACCAGTCACTAGAGAACGTGGGTACCAAGACAGTCACCAGTCACTCGAGACCATGGGTACCAAGACAGTCACCAGTCACTAGAGAACATGGGTACCAAGGCAGTCACCAGTCACTAGAGAACGTGGGTACCAAGACAGTCACCAGTCACTAGAGAACATGGGTACCAAGACAGTCACCAGTCGCTAGAGAACGTGGGTACCAAGACATTCACCAGTCACTAGAGAACATGGGTACCAAGACAGTCACCAGTCACTAGAGAACATGGGTACCAAGACAGTCACCAGTCACTAGAGAACGTGGGTACCAAGACAGTCACCAGTCACTAGAGAACATGGGTACCAAGACAGTCACCAGTCACTAGAGAACATGGGTACCAAGACAGTCACCAGTCACTAGAGAACATGGGTACCAAGACAGTCACCAGTCACTAGAGAACATGGGTACCAAGACAGTCACCAGTCACTAGAGAACATGGGTACCAAGACAGTCACCAGTCACTAGAGAACATGGGTACCAAGACAGTCACCAGTCACTAGAGAACATGGGTACCAAGACAGTCACCAGTCACTAGAGAACATGGGTACCAAGACAGTCACCAGTCACTAGAGAACATGGGTACCAAGACAGTCACCAGTCACTAGAGAACATGGGTACCAAGACAGTCACCAGTCACTAGAGAACATGGGTACCAAGACAGTCACCAGTCACTAGAGAACATGGGTACCAAGACAGTCACCAGTCACTAGAGAACATGGGTACCAAGACAGTCACCAGTCACTAGAGAACATGGGTACCAAGACAGTCACCAGTCACTAGAGAACATGGGTACCAAGACAGTCACCAGTCACTAGAGAACATGGGTACCAAGACAGTCACCAGTCACTAGAGAACATGGGTACCAAGACAGTCACCAGTCACTAGAGAACATGGGTACCAAGACAGTCACCAGTCACTAGAGAACATGGGTACCAAGACAGTCACCAGTCACTAGAGAACATGGGTACCAAGACAGTCACCAGTCACTAGAGAACATGGGTACCAAGACAGTCACCAGTCACTAGAGAACATGGGTACCAAGACAGTCACCAGTCACTAGAGAACATGGGTACCAAGACAGTCACCAGTCACTAGAGAACATGGGTACCAAGACAGTCACCAGTCACTAGAGAACATGGGTACCAAGACAGTCACCAGTCACTAGAGAACATGGGTACCAAGACAGTCACCAGTCACTAGAGAACATGGGTACCAAGACAGTCACCAGTCACTAGAGAACATGGGTACCAAGACAGTCACCAGTCACTAGAGAACATGGGTACCAAGACAGTCACCAGTCACTAGAGAACATGGGTACCAAGACAGTCACCAGTCACTAGAGAACATGGGTACCAAGACAGTCACCAGTCACTAGAGAACATGGGTACCAAGACAGTCACCAGTCACTAGAGAACATGGGTACCAAGACAGTCACCAGTCACTAGAGAACATGGGTACCAAGACAGTCACCAGTCACTAGAGAACATGGGTACCAAGACAGTCACCAGTCACTAGAGAACATGGGTACCAAGACAGTCACCAGTCACTAGAGAACATGGGTACCAAGACAGTCACCAGTCACTAGAGAACATGGGTACCAAGACAGTCACCAGTCACTAGAGAACATGGGTACCAAGACAGTCACCAGTCACTAGAGAACATGGGTACCAAGACAGTCACCAAGACAGTCACCAGTCACTAGAGAACATGGGTACCAAGACAGTCACCAGTCACTAGAGAACACCAAGACAGTCACCAGTCACTAGAGAACATGGGTATCAAGACAGTCACCAGTCACTAGAGAACATGGGTACCAAGACAGTCAACAGTCACTAGAGAACATGGGTACCAAGACAGTCACCAGTCACTAGAGAACATGGGTACCAAGACAGTCACCAGTCACTATAGAACATTGGTACCAAGACAGTCACCAGTCACTAGAGAACATGGGTACCAAGACAGTCACCAGTCACTAGAGAACATGGGTACCAAGACAGTCACCAGTCACTAGAGAACATGGGTACCAAGACAGTCACCAGTCACTAGAGAACATGGGTACCAAGACAGTCACCAGTCACTAGAGAACATGGGTACCAAGACAGTCACCAGTCACTAGAGAACATGGGTACCAAGACAGTCACCAGTCACTAGAGAACATGGGTACCAAGACAGTCACCAGTCACTAGAGAACATGGGTACCAAGACAGTCACCAGTCACTAGAGAACATGGGTACCAAGACAGTCACCAGTCACTAGAGAACATGGGTACCAAGACAGTCACCAGTCACTAGAGAACATGGGTACCAAGACAGTCACCAGTCACTAGAGAACATGGGTACCAAGACAGTCACCAGTCACTAGAGAACATGGGTACCAAGACAGTCACCAGTCACTAGAGAACATGGGTACCAAGACAGTCACCAGTCACTAGAGAACATGGGTACCAAGACAGTCACCAGTCACTAGAGAACATGGGTACCAAGACAGTCACCAGTCACTAGAGAACATGGGTACCAAGACAGTCACCAGTCACTAGAGAACATGGGTATCAAGACAGTCACCAGTCACTAGAGAACATGGGTACCAAGACAGTCACCAGTCACTAGAGAACATGGGTACCAAGACAGTCACCAGTCACTAGAGAACATGGGTACCAAGACAGTCACCAGTCACTAGAGAACATGGGTACCAAGACAGTCACCAGTCACTAGAGAACATGGGTACCAAGACAGTCACCAGTCACTAGAGAACATGGGTACCAAGACAGTCACCAGTCACTAGAGAACATGGGTACCAAGACAGTCACCAGTCACTAGAGAACATGGGTACCAAGACAGTCACCAGTCACTAGAGAACATGGGTACCAAGACAGTCACCAGTCACTAGAGAACATGGGTACCAAGACAGTCACCAGTCACTAGAGAACATGGGTACCAAGACAGTCACCAGTCACTAGAGAACATGGGTACCAAGACAGTCACCAGTCACTAGAGAACATGGGTACCAAGACAGTCACCAGTCACTAGAGAACATGGGTACCAAGACAGTCACCAGTCACTAGAGAACATGGGTACCAAGACAGTCACCAGTCACTAGAGAACATGGGTACCAAGACAGTCACCAGTCACTAGAGAACATGGGTACCAAGACAGTCACCAGTCACTAGAGAACATGGGTACCAAGACAGTCACCAGTCACTAGAGAACATGGGTACCAAGACAGTCACCAGTCACTAGAGAACATGGGTACCAAGACAGTCACCAGTCACTAGAGAACATGGGTACCAAGACAGTCACCAGTCACTAGAGAACATGGGTACCAAGACAGTCACCAGTCACTAGAGAACATGGGTACCAAGACAGTCACCAGTCACTAGAGAACATGGGTACCAAGACAGTCACCAGTCACTAGAGAACATGGGTACCAAGACAGTCACCAGTCACTAGAGAACATGGGTACCAAGACAGTCACCAGTCACTAGAGAACATGGGTACCAAGACAGTCACCAGTCACTAGAGAACATGGGTACCAAGACAGTCACCAGTCACTAGAGAACATGGGTACCAAGACAGTCACCAGTCACTAGAGAACATGGGTACCAAGACAGTCACCAGTCACTAGAGAACATGGGTACCAAGACAGTCACCAGTCACTAGAGAACATGGGTACCAAGACAGTCACCAGTCACTAGAGAACATGGGTACCAAGACAGTCACCAGTCACTAGAGAACATGGGTACCAAGACAGTCACCAGTCACTAGAGAACATGGGTACCAAGACAGTCACCAGTCACTAGAGAACATGGGTACAAAGACAGTCACCAGTCACTAGAGAACATGGGTACCAAGACAGTCACCAGTCACTAGAGAACATGGGTACCAAGACAGTCACCAGTCACTAGAGAACATGGGTACCAAGACAGTCACCAGTCACTAGAGAACATGGGTACCAAGACAGTCACCAGTCACTAGAGAACATGGGCACCAAGACAGTCACTAGAGAACAGGGTACCAAGACAGTCACCAGTCACTAGAGAACATGGGTACCAAGACAGTCACCAGTCACTAGAGAACATGGGTACCAAGACAGTCACCAGTCACTAGAGAACATGGGTACCAAGACAGTCACCAGTCAATAGAGAACATGGGTACCAAGACAGTCACCAGTCACTAGAGAACATGGGTACCAAGAGGGACACCGGACACTAGAGAACATGGGTAGGAAGACAGTCACCAGTCACTAGAGAACATGGGTACCAAGACAGTCACCAGTCACTAGAGAACATGGGTACCAAGACAGTCACCAGTCACTAGAGAACATGGGTACCAAGACAGTCACCAGTCACTAGAGAACATGGGTACCAAGACAGTCACCAGTCACTAGAGAACATGGGTACCAAGACAGTCACCAGTCACTAGAGAACATGGGTACCAAGACAGTCACCAGTCACTAGAGAACATGGGTACCAAGACAGTCACCAGTCACTAGAGAACATGGGTACCAAGACAGTCACCAGTCACTAGAGAACATGGGTACCAAGACAGTCACCAGTCACTAGAGAACATGGGTACCAAGACAGTCACCAGTCACTAGAGAACATGGGTACCAAGACAGTCACCAGTCACTAGAGAACATGGGTACCAAGACAGTCACCAGTCACTAGAGAACATGGGTACCAAGACAGTCACCAGTCACTAGAGAACATGGGTACCAAGACAGTCACCAGTCACTAGAGAACATGGGTACCAAGACAGTCACCAGTCACTAGAGAACATGGGTACCAAGACAGTCACCAGTCACTAGAGAACATGGGTACCAAGACAGTCACCAGTCACTAGAGAACATGGGTACCAAGACAGTCACCAGTCACTAGAGAACATGGGTACCAAGACAGTCACCAGTCACTAGAGAACATGGGTACCAAGACAGTCACCAGTCACTAGAGAACATGGGTACCAAGACAGTCACCAGTCACTAGAGAACATGGGTACCAAGACAGTCACCAGTCACTAGAGAACATGGGTACCAAGACAGTCACCAGTCACTAGAGAACATGGGTACCAAGACAGTCACCAGTCACTAGAGAACATGGGTACCAAGACAGTCACCAGTCACTAGAGAACATGGGTACCAAGACAGTCACCAGTCACTAGAGAACATGGGTACCAAGACAGTCACCAGTCACTAGAGAACATGGGTACCAAGACAGTCACCAGTCACTAGAGAACATGGGTACCAAGACAGTCACCAGTCACTAGAGAACATGGGTACCAAGACAGTCACCAGTCACTAGAGAACATGGGTACCAAGACAGTCACCAGTCACTAGAGAACATGGGTACCAAGACAGTCACCAGTCACTAGAGAACATGGGTACCAAGACAGTCACCAGTCACTAGAGAACATGGGTACCAAGACAGTCACCAGTCACTAGAGAACATGGGTACCAAGACAGTCACCAGTCACTAGAGAACATGGGTACCAAGACAGTCACCAGTCACTAGAGAACATGGGTACCAAGACAGTCACCAGTCACTAGAGAACATGGGTACCAAGACAGTCACCAGTCACTAGAGAACATGGGTACCAAGACAGTCACCAGTCACTAGAGAACATGGGTACCAAGACAGTCACCAGTCACTAGAGAACATGGGTACCAAGACAGTCACCAGTCACTAGAGAACATGGGTACCAAGACAGTCACCAGTCACTAGAGAACATGGGTACCAAGACAGTCACCAGTCACTAGAGAACATGGGTACCAAGACAGTCACCAGTCACTAGAGAACATGGGTACCAAGACAGTCACCAGTCACTAGAGAACATGGGTACCAAGACAGTCACCAGTCACTAGAGAACATGGGTTCCAAGACAGTCACCAGTCACTAGAGAACATGGGTACCAAGACAGTCACCAGTCACTAGAGAACATGGGTACCAAGACAGTCACCAGTCACTAGAGAACATGGGTACCAAGACAGTCACCAGTCACTAGAGAACATGGGTACCAAGACAGTCACCAGTCACTAGAGAACATGGGTACCAAGACAGTCACCAGTCACTAGAGAACATGGGTACCAAGACAGTCACCAGTCACTAGAGAACATGGGTACCAAGACAGTCACCAGTCACTAGAGAACATGGGTACCAAGACAGTCACCAGTCACTAGAGAACATGGGTACCAAGACAGTCACCAGTCACTAGAGAACATGGGTACCAAGACAGTCACCAGTCACTAGAGAACATGGGTACCAAGACAGTCACCAGTCACTAGAGAACATGGGTACCAAGACAGTCACCAGTCACTAGAGAACATGGGTACCAAGACAGTCACCAGTCACTAGAGAACATGGGTACCAAGACAGTCACCAGTCACTAGAGAACATGGGTACCAAGACAGTCACCAGTCACTAGGGAACATGGGTACCAAGACAGTCACCAGTCACTAGAGAACATGGGTACCAAGACAGTCACCAGTCACTAGAGAACATGGGTACCAAGACAGTCACCAGTCACTAGAGAACATGGGTACCAAGACAGTCACCAGTCACTAGAGAACATGGGTACCAAGACAGTCACCAGTCACTAGAGAACATGGGTACCAAGACAGTCACCAGTCACTAGAGAACATGGGTACCAAGACAGTCACCAGTCACTAGAGAACATGGGTACCAAGACAGTCACCAGTCACTAGAGAACATGGGTACCAAGACAGTCACCAGTCACTAGAGAACATGGGTACCAAGACAGTCACCAGTCACTAGAGAACATGGGTACCAAGACAGTCACCAGTCACTAGAGAACATGGGTACCAAGACAGTCACCAGTCACTAGAGAACATGGGTACCAAGACAGTCACCAGTCACTAGAGAACATGGGTACCAAGACAGTCACCAGTCACTAGAGAACATGGGTACCAAGACAGTCACCAGTCACTAGAGAACATGGGTACCAAGACAGTCACCAGTCACTAGAGAACATGGGTACCAAGACAGTCACCAGTCACTAGAGAACATGGGTACCAAGACAGTCACCAGTCACTAGAGAACATGGGTACCAAGACAGTCACCAGTCACTAGAGAACATGGGTACCAAGACAGTCACCAGTCACTAGAGAACATGGGTACCAAGACAGTCACCAGTCACTAGAGAACATGGGTACCAAGACAGTCACCAGTCACTAGAGAACATGGGTACCAAGACAGTCACCAGTCACTAGAGAACATGGGTACCAAGACAGTCACCAGTCACTAGAGAACATGGGTACCAAGACAGTCACCAGTCACTAGAGAACATGGGTACCAAGACAGTCACCAGTCACTAGAGAACATGGGTACCAAGACAGTCACCAGTCACTAGAGAACATGGGTACCAAGACAGTCACCAGTCACTAGAGAACATGGGTACCAAGACAGTCACCAGTCACTAGAGAACATGGGTACCAAGACAGTCACCAGTCACTAGAGAACATGGGTACCAAGACAGTCACCAGTCACTAGAGAACATGGGTACCAAGACAGTCACCAGTCACTAGAGAACATGGGTACCAAGACAGTCACCAGTCACTAGAGAACATGGGTACCAAGACAGTCACCAGTCACTAGAGAACATGGGTACCAAGACAGTCACCAGTCACTAGAGAACATGGGTACCAAGACAGTCACCAGTCACTAGAGAACATGGGTACCAAGACAGTCACCAGTCACTAGAGAACATGGGTACCAAGACAGTCACCAGTCACTAGAGAACATGGGCACCAAGACAGTCACTAGAGAACATGGGTACCAAGACAGTCACCAGTCACTAGAGAACGTGGGTACCAAGACAGTCACCAGTCACTAGAGAACGTGGGCAGCAAGACAGTCACCAGTCACTAGAGAACATGGGTACCAAGACAGTCACCAGTCACTAGAGAACATGGGTACCAAGACAGTCACCAGTCACTAGAGAACATGGGTACCAAGACAGTCACCAGTCACTAGAGAACATGGGTACCAAGACAGTCACCAGTCACTAGAGAACATGGGTACCAAGACAGTCACCAGTCACTAGAGAACATGGGTACCAAGACAGTCACCAGTCACTAGAGAACATGGGTACCAAGACAGTCACCAGTCACTAGAGAACATGGGTACCAAGACAGTCACCAGTCACTAGAGAACATGGGTACCAAGACAGTCACCAGTCACTAGAGAACATGGGTACCAAGACAGTCACCAGTCACTAGAGAACATGGGTACCAAGACAGTCACCAGTCACTAGAGAACATGGGTACCAAGACAGTCACCAGTCACTAGAGAACATGGGTACCAAGACAGTCACCAGTCACTAGAGAACATGGGTACCAAGACAGTCACCAGTCACTAGAGAACATGGGTACCAAGACAGTCACCAGTCACTAGAGAACATGGGTACCAAGACAGTCACCAGTCACTAGAGAACATGGGTACCAAGACAGTCACCAGTCACTAGAGAACATGGGTACCAAGACAGTCACCAGTCACTAGAGAACATGGGTACCAAGACAGTCACCAGTCACTAGAGAACATGGGTACCAAGACAGTCACCAGTCACTAGAGAACATGGGTACCAAGACAGTCACCAGTCACTAGAGAACATGGGTACCAAGACAGTCACCAGTCACTAGAGAACATGGGTACCAAGACAGTCACCAGTCACTAGAGAACATGGGTACCAAGACAGTCACCAGTCACTAGAGAACATGGGTACCAAGACAGTCACCAGTCACTAGAGAACATGGGTACCAAGACAGTCACCAGTCACTAGAGAACATGGGTACCAAGACAGTCACCAGTCACTAGAGAACATGGGTACCAAGACAGTCACCAGTCACTAGAGAACATGGGTACCAAGACAGTCACCAGTCACTAGAGAACATGGGTACCAAGACAGTCACCAGTCACTAGAGAACATGGGTACCAAGACAGTCACCAGTCACTAGAGAACATGGGTACCAAGACAGTCACCAGTCACTAGAGAACATGGGTACCAAGACAGTCACCAGTCACTAGAGAACATGGGTACCAAGACAGTCACCAGTCACTAGAGAACATGGGTACCAAGACAGTCACCAGTCACTAGAGAACATGGGTACCAAGACAGTCACCAGTCACTAGAGAACATGGGTACCAAGACAGTCACCAGTCACTAGAGAACATGGGTACCAAGACAGTCACCAGTCACTAGAGAACATGGGTACCAAGACAGTCACCAGTCACTAGAGAACGTGGGTACCAAGACAGTCACCAGTCACTAGAGGGTACCAAGACAGTGTCACTAGAGAACATGGGTACCAAGACAGTCACCAGTCACTAGAGAACATGGGTACCAAGACAGTCACCAGTCACTAGAGAACATGGGTACCAAGACAGTCACCAGTCACTAGAGAACATGGGTACCAAGACAGTCACCAGTCACTAGAGAACATGGGTACCAAGACAGTCACCAGTCACTAGAGAACATGGGTACCAAGACAGTCACCAGTCACTAGAGAACATGGGTACCAAGACAGTCACCAGTCACTAGAGAACATGGGTACCAAGACAGTCACCAGTCACTAGAGAACATGGGTACCAAGACAGTCACCAGTCACTAGAGAACATGGGTACCAAGACAGTCACCAGTCACTAGAGAACATGGGTACCAAGACAGTCACAAGGCACTAGAGAACATGGGTACCAAGACAGTCACCAGTCACTAGAGAACATGGGTACCAAGACAGTCACCATTCACTAGAGAACATGGGTACCAAGACAGTCACCAGTCACTAGAGAACATGGGTACCAAGACAGTCACCAGTCACTAGAGAACATGGGTACCAAGACAGTCACCAGTCACTAGAGAACGTGGGTACCAAGACAGTCACCAGTCACTAGAGAACGTGGGTACCAAGACAGTCACCAGTCACTAGAGAACATGGGTACCAAGACAGTCACCAGTCACTAGAGAACATGGGTACCAAGACAGTCACCAGTCACTAGAGTACATGGGTACCAAGACAGTCACCAGTCACTAGAGAACATGGGTACCAAGACAGTCACCAGTCACTAGACAACATGGGTACCAAGACAGTCACCAGTCACTAGGGAACATGGGTACCAAGACACTCACCAGTCACTAGAGAACATGGGTACCAAGACAGTCACCAGTCACTAGAGAACATGGGTACCAAGACAGTCACCAGTCAGTAGAGAACATGGGCACCAAGACAGTCACCAGTCACTAGAGAACATGGGTACCAAGACAGTCACCAGTCACTAGAGAACATGGGTACCAAGACAGTCACCAGTCACTAGAGAACATGGGTACCAAGACAGTCACCAGTCACTAGAGAACATGGGTACCAAGACAGCCACCAGCCACTAGAGAACATGGGTACCAAGACAGTCACCAGTCACTAGAGAACTTGGGCACCAAGACAGTCACCAGTCACTAGAGAACATGGGCACCAAGACAGTCACCAGTCACTAGAGAACATGGGTACCAAGAAAGTCACCAGTCACTAGAGAACATGGGTACCAAGACAGTCACCAGTCACTAGAGAACATGGGTACCAAGACAGTCACCAGTCACTAGAGAACATGGGTACCAAGACAGTCACCAGTCACTAGAGAACGTGGGTACCAAGACAGTCACCAGTCACTAGAGAACATGGGTACCAAGACAGTCACCAGTCACTAGAGAACATGGGTACCAAGACAGTCACCAGTCACTAGAGAACATGGGTACCAAGACAGTCACCAGTCACTAGAGAACATGGGTACCAAGACAGTCACCAGTCACTAGAGAACATGGGTACCAAGACAGTCACCAGTCACTAGAGAACATGGGTACCAAGACAGTCACCAGTCACTAGAGAACATGGGTACCAAGACAGTCACCAGTCACTAGAGAACATGGGTACCAAGACAGTCACCAGTCACTAGAGAACATGGGTACCAAGACAGTCACCAGTCACTAGAGAACATGGGTACCAAGACAGTCACCAGTCACTAGAGAACATGGGTACCAAGACAGTCACCAGTCACTAGAGAACATGGGTACCAAGACAGTCACCAGTCACTAGAGAACATGGGTACCAAGACAGTCACCAGTCACTAGAGAACATGGGTACCAAGACAGTCACCAGTCACTAGAGAACATGGGTACCAAGACAGTCACCAGTCACTAGAGAACATGGGTACCAAGACAGTCACCAGTCACTAGAGAACATGGGTACCAAGACAGTCACCAGTCACTAGAGAACATGGGTACCAAGACAGTCACCAGTCACTAGAGAACATGGGTACCAAGACAGTCACCAGTCACTAGAGAACATGGGTACCAAGAAAGTCACCAGTCACTAGAGAACATGGGTACCAAGACAGTCACCAGTCACTAGAGAACATGGGTACCAAGACAGTCACCAGTCACTAGAGAACATGGGTACCAAGACAGTCACCAGTCACTAGAGAACATGGGTACCAAGACAGTCACCAGTCACTAGAGAACATGGGTACCAAGACAGTCACCAGTCACTAGAGAACATGGGTACCAAGACAGTCACCAGTCACTAGAGAACATGGGTACCAAGACAGTCACCAGTCACTAGAGAACATGGGTACCAAGACAGTCACCAGTCACTAGAGAACATGGGTACCAAGACAGTCACCAGTCACTAGAGAACATGGGTACCAAGACAGTCACCAGTCACTAGAGAACATGGGTACCAAGACAGTCACCAGTCACTAGAGAACATGGGTACCAAGACAGTCACCAGTCACTAGAGAACATGGGTACCAAGACAGTCACCAGTCACTAGAGAACATGGGTACCAAGACAGTCACCAGTCACTAGAGAACATGGGTACCAAGACAGTCACCAGTCACTAGAGAACATGGGTACCAAGACAGTCACCAGTCACTAGAGAACATGGGTACCAAGACAGTCACCAGTCACTAGAGAACATGGGTACCAAGACAGTCACCAGTCACTAGAGAACATGGGTACCAAGACAGTCACCAGTCACTAGAGAACATGGGTACCAAGACAGTCACCAGTCACTAGAGAACATGGGTACCAAGACAGTCACCAGTCACTAGAGAACATGGGTACCAAGACAGTCACCAGTCACTAGAGAACATGGGTACCAAGAAAGTCACCAGTCACTAGAGAACATGGGTACCAAGACAGTCACCAGTCACTAGAGAACATGGGTACCAAGACAGTCACCAGTCACTAGAGAACATGGGTACCAAGACAGTCACCAGTCACTAGAGAACATGGGTACCAAGACAGTCACCAGTCACTAGAGAACATGGGTACCAAGACAGTCACCAGTCACTAGAGAACATGGGTACCAAGACAGTCACCAGTCACTAGAGAACATGGGTACCAAGACAGTCACCAGTCACTAGAGAACATGGGTACCAAGACAGTCACCAGTCACTAGAGAACATGGGTACCAAGACAGTCACCAGTCACTAGAGAACATGGGTACCAAGACAGTCACCAGTCACTAGAGAACATGGGTACCAAGACAGTCACCAGTCACTAGAGAACATGGGTACCAAGACAGTCACCAGTCACTAGAGAACATGGGTACCAAGACAGTCACCAGTCACTAGAGTACATGGGTACCAAGACAGTCACCAGTCACTAGAGAACATGGGTACCAAGACAGTCACCAGTCACTAGACAACATGGGTACCAAGACAGTCACCAGTCACTAGGGAACATGGGTACCAAGACACTCACCAGTCACTAGAGAACATGGGTACCAAGACAGTCACCAGTCACTAGAGAACATGGGTACCAAGACAGTCACCAGTCAGTAGAGAACATGGGCACCAAGACAGTCACCAGTCACTAGAGAACATGGGTTCCAAGACAGTCACCAGTCACTAGAGAACATGGGTACCAAGACAGTCACCAGTCACTAGAGAACATGGGTACCAAGACAGTCACCAGTCACTAGAGAACATGGGTACCAAGACAGCCACCAGCCACTAGAGAACATGGGTACCAAGACAGTCACCAGTCACTAGAGAACTTGGGCACCAAGACAGTCACCAGTCACTAGAGAACATGGGCACCAAGACAGTCACCAGTCACTAGAGAACATGGGTACCAAGACAGTCACCAGTCACTAGAGAACATGGGTACCAAGACAGTCACCAGTCACTAGAGAACATGGGTACCAAGACAGTCACCAGTCACTAGAGAACATGGGTACCAAGACAGTCACCAGTCACTAGAGAACATGGGTACCAAGACAGTCACCAGTCACCAGTCCAAGACAGTACCAGAGAGAACATGGGTACCAAGACAGTCACCAGTCACTAGAGAACATGGGTACCAAGACAGTCACCAGTCACTAGAGAACATGGGTACCAAGACAGTCACCAGTCACTAGAGAACATGGGTACCAAGACAGTCACCAGTCACTAGAGAACTTGGGTACCAAGACAGTCACCAGTCACTAGAGAACATGGGTACCAAGACAGTCACCAGTCACTAGAGAACATGGGTACCAAGACAGTCACCAGTCACTAGAGAACATGGGTACCAAGACAGTCACCAGTCACTAGAGAACATGGGTACCAAGACAGTCACCAGTCACTAGAGAACATGGGTACCAAGACAGTCACCAGTCACTAGAGAACATGGGTACCAAGACAGTCACCAGTCACTAGAGAACATGGGTACCAAGACAGTCACCAGTCACTAGAGAACATGGGTACCAAGACAGTCACCAGTCACTAGAGAACATGGGTACCAAGACAGTCACCAGTCACTAGAGAACATGGGTACCAAGACAGTCACCAGTCACTAGAGAACATGGGTACCAAGACAGTCACCAGTCACTAGAGAACATGGGTACCAAGACAGTCACCAGTCACTAGAGAACATGGGTACCAAGACAGTCACCAGTCACTAGAGAACATGGGTACCAAGACAGTCACCAGTCACTAGAGAACATGGGTACCAAGACAGTCACCAGTCACTAGAGAACATGGGTACCAAGACAGTCACCAGTCACTAGAGAACATGGGTACCAAGACAGTCACCAGTCACTAGAGAACATGGGTACCAAGACAGTCACCAGTCACTAGAGAACATGGGTACCAAGACAGTCACCAGTCACTAGAGAACATGGGTACCAAGACAGTCACCAGTCACTAGAGAACATGGGTACCAAGACAGTCACCAGTCACTAGAGAACATGGGTACCAAGACAGTCACCAGTCACTAGAGAACATGGGTACCAAGACAGTCACCAGTCACTAGAGAACATGGGTACCAAGACAGTCACCAGTCACTAGAGAACATGGGTACCAAGACAGTCACCAGTCACTAGAGAACATGGGTACCAAGACAGTCACCAGTCACTAGAGAACATGGGTACCAAGACAGTCACCAGTCACTAGAGAACATGGGTACCAAGACAGTCACCAGTCACTAGAGAACATGGGTACCAAGACAGTCACCAGTCACTAGAGAACATGGGTACCAAGACAGTCACCAGTCACTAGAGAACATGGGTACCAAGACAGTCACCAGTCACTAGAGAACATGGGTACCAAGACAGTCACCAGTCACTAGAGAACATGGGTACCAAGACAGTCACCAGTCACTAGAGAACATGGGTACCAAGACAGTCACCAGTCACTAGAGAACATGGGTACCAAGACAGTCACCAGTCACTAGAGAACATGGGTACCAAGACAGTCACCAGTCACTAGAGAACATGGGTACCAAGACAGTCACCAGTCACTAGAGAACATGGGTACCAAGACAGTCACCAGTCACTAGAGAACATGGGTACCAAGACAGTCACCAGTCACTAGAGAACATGGGTACCAAGACAGTCACCAGTCACTAGAGAACATGGGTACCAAGACAGTCACCAGTCACTAGAGAACATGGGTACCAAGACAGTCACCAGTCACTAGAGAACATGGGTACCAAGACAGTCACCAGTCACTAGAGAACATGGGTACCAAGACAGTCACCAGTCACTAGAGAACATGGGTACCAAGACAGTCACCAGTCACTAGAGAACATGGGTACCAAGACAGTCACCAGTCACTAGAGAACATGGGTACCAAGACAGTCACCAGTCACTAGAGAACATGGGTACCAAGACAGTCACCAGTCACTAGAGAACATGGGTACCAAGACAGTCACCAGTCACTAGAGAACATGGGTACCAAGACAGTCACCAGTCACTAGAGAACATGGGTACCAAGACAGTCACCAGTCACTAGAGAACATGGGTACCAAGACAGTCACCAGTCACTAGAGAACATGGGTACCAAGACAGTCACCAGTCACTAGAGAACATGGGTACCAAGACAGTCACCAGTCACTAGAGAACATGGGTACCAAGACAGTCACCAGTCACTAGAGAACATGGGTACCAAGACAGTCACCAGTCACTAGAGAACATGGGTACCAAGACAGTCACCAGTCACTAGAGAACATGGGTACCAAGACAGTCACCAGTCACTAGAGAACATGGGTACCAAGACAGTCACCAGTCACTAGAGAACATGGGTACCAAGACAGTCACCAGTCAGTAGAGAACATGGGCACCAAGACAGTCACCAGTCACTAGAGAACATGGGTTCCAAGACAGTCACCAGTCACTAGAGAACATGGGTACCAAGACAGTCACCAGTCACTAGAGAACATGGGTACCAAGAAAGTCACCAGTCACTAGAGAACATGGGTACCAAGACAGTCACCAGTCACTAGAGAACGTGGGTACCAAGACAGTCACCAGTCACTCGAGACCATGGGTACCAAGACAGTCACCAGTCACTAGAGAACGTTTGTACCAAGACAGTCACCAGTCACTAGAGAACATGGGTACCAAGACAGTCACCAGTCACTAGAGTACATGGGTACCAAGACAGTCACCAGTCACTAGAGAACATGGGTACCAAGACAGTCACCAGTCACTAGAGAACATGGGTACCAAGACAGTCACCAGTCACTAGAGAACATGGGTACCAAGACAGTCACCAGTCACTAGAGAACATGGGTACCAAGACAGTCACCAGTCACTAGAGAACATGGGTACCAAGACAGTCACCAGTCACTAGAGAACATGGGTACCAAGACAGTCACCAGTCACTAGAGAACATGGGTACCAAGACAGTCACCAGTCACTAGAGAACATGGGTACCAAGACAGTCACCAGTCACTAGAGAACATGGGTACCAAGACAGTCACCAGTCACTAGAGAACATGGGTACCAAGACAGTCACCAGTCACTAGAGAACATGGGTACCAAGACAGTCACCAGTCACTAGAGAACATGGGTCACCAGTCACTAGAGAACATGTCACCAGTCACTAGAGAACATGGGTACCAAGACAGTCACCAGTCACTAGAGAACATGGGTACCAAGACAGTCACCAGTCACTAGAGAACATGGGTACCAAGACAGTCACCAGTCACTAGAGAACATGGGTACCAAGACAGTCACCAGTCACTAGAGAACATGGGTACCAAGACAGTCACCAGTCACTAGAGAACATGGGTACCAAGACAGTCACCAGTCACTAGAGAACATGGGCACCAAGACAGTCACCAGTCACTAGAGAACATGGGTACCAAGACAGTCACCAGTCACTAGAGAACATGGGTACCAAGACAGTCACCAGTCACTAGAGAACATGGGTACCAAGACAGTCACCAGTCACTAGAGAACATGGGTACCAAGACAGTCACCAGTCACTAGAGAACATGGGTACCAAGACAGTCACCAGTCACTAGAGAACATGGGTACCAAGACAGTCACCAGTCACTAGAGAACATGGGTACCAAGACAGTCACCAGTCACTAGAGAACGTGGGTACCAAGACAGTCACCAGTCACTACCAAGAGACCACATGGGTACCAAGACAGTCACCAGTCACTAGAGAACATGGGTACCAAGACAGTCACCAGTCACTAGAGAACATGGGTACCAAGACAGTCACCAGTCACTAGAGAACATGGGTACCAAGACAGTCACCAGTCACTAGAGAACATGGGTACCAAGACAGTCACCAGTCACTAGAGAACATGGGTACCAAGACAGTCACCAGTCACTAGAGAACGTGGGTACCAAGACAGTCACCAGTCACTAGAGAACATGGGTACCAAGACAGTCACCAGTCACTAGAGAACATGGGTACCAAGACAGTCACTAGGAACATGGGTACCAAGACAGTCACCAGTCACTAGAGAACATGGGTACCAAGACAGTCACCAGTCACTAGAGAACATGGGTACCAAGACAGTCACCAGTCACTAGAGAACATGGGTACCAAGACAGTCACCAGTCACTAGAGAACATGGGTACCAAGACAGTCACCAGTCACTAGAGAACATGGGTACCAAGACAGTCACCAGTCACTAGAGAACATGGGTACCAAGACAGTCACCAGTCACTAGAGAACATGGGTACCAAGACAGTCACCAGTCACTAGAGAACATGGGTACCAAGACAGTCACCAGTCACTAGAGAACATGGGTACCAAGACAGTCACCAGTCACTAGAGAACATGGGTACCAAGACAGTCACCAGTCACTAGAGAACATGGGACAGTCACCAAGACAGTCACCAGTCACTAGAGAACATGGGTACCAAGAAAGTCACCAGTCACTAGAGAACATGGGTACCAAGACAGTCACCAGTCACTAGAGAACATGGGTACCAAGACAGTCACCAGTCACTAGAGAACATGGGTACCAAGACAGTCACCAGTCACTAGAGAACATGGGTACCAAGACAGTCACCAGTCACTAGAGAACATGGGTACCAAGACAGTCACCAGTCACTAGAGAACATGGGTACCAAGACAGTCACCAGTCACTAGAGAACATGGGCACCAAGACAGTCACTAGAGAACATGGGTACCAAGACAGTCACCAGTCACTAGACAACATGGGTACCAAGACAGTCACCAGTCACTAGAGAACATTGGTACCAAGACAGTCACCAGTCACTAGAGAACATGGGTACCAAGACAGTCACCAGTCACTAGAGAACATGGGTACCAAGACAGTCACCAGTCACTAGAGAACATGGGTACCAAGACAGTCACCAGTCACTAGAGAACATGGGTACCAAGACAGTCACCAGTCACTAGAGAACATGGGTACCAAGACAGTCACCAGTCACTAGAGAACATGGGTACCAAGACAGTCACCAGTCACTAGAGAACATGGGTACCAAGACAGTCACCAGTCACTAGAGAACATGGGTACCAAGACAGTCACCAGTCACTAGAGATCATGGGTACTAAGAACAAGACAGTCACCAGTCACTAGAGAACATGGGTACCAAGACAGTCACCTGTCACTAGAGAACATGGGTACCAAGACAGTCACCAGTCACTAGAGAACATGGGTACCAAGACAGTCACCAGTCACTAGAGAACATGGGTACCAAGACAGTCACCAGTCACTAGAGAACATGGGTACCAAGACAGTCACCAGTCACTAGAGAACATGGGTACCAAGACAGTCACCAGTCACTAGAGAACATGGGTACCAAGACAGTCACCAGTCACTAGAGAACATGGGTACCAAGACAGTCACCAGTCACTAGAGAACATGGGTACCAAGACAGTCACCAGTCACTAGAGAACATGGGTACCAAGACAGTCACCACTAGAGAACATGGGTACAAGACAGTCACCAGTCACTAGAGAACATGGGTACCAAGACAGTCACCAGTCACTAGAGAACATGGGTACCAAGACAGTCACCAGTCACTAGAGAACATGGGTACCAAGACAGTCACCAGTCACTAGAGAACATGGGTACCAAGACAGTCACCAGTCACTAGAGAACATGGGTACCAAGACAGTCACCAGTCACTAGAGAACATGGGTACCAAGACAGTCACCAGTCACTAGAGAACATGGGTACCAAGACAGTCACCAGTCACTAGAGAACATGGGTACCAAGACAGTCACCAGTCACTAGAGAACATGGGTACCAAGACAGTCACCAGTCACTAGAGAACATGGGTACCAAGACAGTCACCAGTCACTAGAGAACATGGGTACCAAGACAGTCACCAGTCACTAGAGAACATGGGTACCAAGACAGTCACCAGTCACTAGAGAACATGGGTACCAAGACAGTCACCAGTCACTAGAGAACATGGGTACCAAGACAGTCACCAGTCACTAGAGAACATGGGTACCAAGACAGTCACCAGTCACTAGAGAACATGGGTACCAAGACAGTCACCAGTCACTAGAGAACATGGGTACCAAGACAGTCACCAGTCACTAGAGAACATGGGTACCAAGACAGTCACCAGTCACTAGAGAACATGGGTACCAAGACAGTCACCAGTCACTAGAGAACATGGGTACCAAGACAGTCACCAGTCACTAGAGAACATGGGTACCAAGACAGTCACCAGTCACTAGAGAACATGGGTACCAAGACAGTCACCAGTCACTAGAGAACATGGGTACCAAGACAGTCACCAGTCACTAGAGAACATGGGTACCAAGACAGTCACCAGTCACTAGAGAACATGGGTACCAAGACAGTCACCAGTCACTAGAGAACATGGGTACCAAGACAGTCACCAGTCACTAGAGAACATGGGTACCAAGACAGTCACCAGTCACTAGAGAACATGGGTACCAAGACAGTCACCAGTCACTAGAGAACATGGGTACCAAGACAGTCACCAGTCACTAGAGAACATGGGTACCAAGACAGTCACCAGTCACTAGAGAACATGGGTACCAAGACAGTCACCAGTCACTAGAGAACATGGGTACCAAGACAGTCACCAGTCACTAGAGAACATGGGTACCAAGACAGTCACCAGTCACTAGAGAACATGGGTACCAAGACAGTCACCAGTCACTAGAGAACATGGGTACCAAGACAGTCACCAGTCACTAGAGAACATGGGTACCAAGACAGTCACCAGTCACTAGAGAACATGGGTACCAAGACAGTCACCAGTCACTAGAGAACATGGGTACCAAGACAGTCACCAGTCACTAGAGAACATGGGTACCAAGACAGTCACCAGTCACTAGAGAACATGGGTACCAAGACAGTCACCAGTCACTAGAGAACATGGGTACCAAGACAGTCACCAGTCACTAGAGAACATGGGTACCAAGACAGTCACCAGTCACTAGAGAACGTGGGTACCAAGACAGTCACCAGTCACTAGAGAACATGGGTACCAAGACAGTCACCAGTCACTAGAGAACATGGGTACCAAGACAGTCACCAGTCACTAGAGAACATGGGTACCAAGACAGTCACCAGTCACTAGAGAACATGGGTACCAAGACAGTCACCAGTCACTAGAGAACATGGGTACCAAGACAGTCACCAGTCACTAGAGAACGTGGGTACCAAGACAGTCACCAGTCACTAGAGAACATGGGTACCAAGACAGTCACCAGTCACTAGAGAACATGGGTACCAAGACAGTCACCAGTCACTAGAGAACATGGGTACCAAGACAGTCACCAGTCACTAGAGAACATGGGTACCAAGACAGTCACCAGTCACTAGAGAACATGGGTACCAAGACAGTCACCAGTCACTAGAGAACATGGGTACCAAGACAGTCACCAGTCACTAGAGAACATGGGTACCAAGACAGTCACCAGTCACTAGAGAACATGGGTACCAAGACAGTCACCAGTCACTAGAGAACATGGGTACCAAGACAGTCACCAGTCACTAGAGAACATGGGTACCAAGACAGTCACCAGTCACTAGAGAACATGGGTACCAAGACGGTCACCAGTCACTAGAGAACATGGGTACCAAGACAGTCACCAGTCACTAGAGAACATGGGTACCAAGACAGTCACCAGTCACTAGAGAACATGGGTACCGAGACAGTCACCAGTACCAACCAAGACAGTCACCAGTCACTAGAGAACATGGGTACCAAGACAGTCACCAGTCACTAGAGAACATGGGTACCAAGACAGTCACCAGTCACTAGAGAACATGGGTACCAAGACAGTCACCAGTCACTAGAGAACATGGGTACCAAGACAGTCACTAGAGAACAGGCACTAGAGAACATGGGTACCAAGACAGTCACCAGTCACTAGAGAACATGGGTACCAAGACAGTCACCAGTCACTAGAGAACATGGGTACACAGTCACCAGAGAACATGGGTACCAAGACAGTCACCAGTCACTAGAGAACATGGGTACCAAGACAGTCACCAGTCACTAGAGAACATGGGTACCAAGACAGTCACCAGTCACTAGAGAACATGGGTACCAAGACAGTCACCAGTCACTAGAGAACATGGGTACCAAGACAGTCACCAGTCACTAGAGAACATGGGTACCAAGACAGTCACCAGTCACTAGAGAACATGGGTACCAAGACAGTCACCAGTCACTAGAGAACATGGGTAAAAAGACAGTCACCAGTCACTAGGGAACATGGGTACCAAGACAGTCACCAGTCACTAGGGAACATGGGTACCAAGACAGTCACCAGTCACTAGAGAACATGGGTACAGAGAACATGGGTACCAAGACAGTCAACAGTCACTAGAGAACATGGGTACCAAGACAGTCACCAGTCACTAGAGAACATGGGTACCAAGACAGTCACCAGTCACTAGAGAACATGGGTACCAAGACAGTCACCAGTCACTAGAGAACATGGGTACCAAGACAGTCACCAGTCACTAGAGAACATGGGTACCAAGACAGTCACCAGTCACTAGAGAACATGGGTACCAAGACAGTCACCAGTCACTAGAGAACATGGGTACCAAGACAGTCACCAGTCACTAGAGAACATGGGTACCAAGACAGTCACCAGTCACTAGAGAACATGGGTACCAAGACAGTCACCAGTCACTAGAGAACATGGGTACCAAGACAGTCACCAGTCACTAGAGAACATGGGTACCAAGACAGTCACCAGTCACTAGAGAACATGGGTACCAAGACAGTCACCAGTCACTAGAGAACATGGGTACCAAGACAGTCACCAGTCACTAGAGAACGTGGGTACCAAGACAGTCACCAGTCACTAGAGAACATGGGTACCAAGACAGTCACCAGTCACTAGAGAACATGGGTACCAAGACAGTCACCAGTCACTAGAGAACGTGGGTACCAAGACAGTCACCAGTCACTAGAGAACGTGGGTACCAAGACAGTCACCAGTCACTAGAGAACGTGGGTACCAAGACAGTCACCAGTCACTAGAGAACATGGGTACCAAGACAGTCACCAGTCACTAGAGAACATGGGTACCAAGACAGTCACCAGTCACTAGAGAACATGGGTACCAAGACAGTCACCAGTCACTAGAGAACATGGGTACCAAGACAGTCACCAGTCACTAGAGAACATGGGTACCAAGACAGTCACCAGTCACTAGAGAACATGGGTACCAAGACAGTCACCAGTCACTAGAGAACATGGGTACCAAGACAGTCACCAGTCACTAGAGAACATGGGTACCAAGACAGTCACCAGTCACTAGAGAACATGGGTACCAAGACAGTCACCAGTCACTAGAGAACATGGGTACCAAGACAGTCACCAGTCACTAGAGAACATGGGTACCAAGACAGTCACCAGTCACTAGAGAACATGGGTACCAAGACAGTCACCAGTCACTAGAGAACATGGGTACCAAGACAGTCACCAGTCACTAGAGAACATGGGTACCAAGACAGTCACCAGTCACTAGAGAACATGGGTACCAAGACAGTCACCAGTCACTAGAGAACATGGGTACCAAGACAGTCACCAGTCACTAGAGAACATGGGTACCAAGACAGTCACCAGTCACTAGAGAACATGGGTACCAAGACAGTCACCAGTCACTAGAGAACATGGGTACCAAGACAGTCACCAGTCACTAGAGAACATGGGTACCAAGACAGTCACCAGTCACTAGAGAACATGGGTACCAAGACAGTCACCAGTCACTAGAGAACATGGGTACCAAGACAGTCACCAGTCATGGGTACCAAGACAGTCACCAGTCACTAGAGAACATGGGTACCAAGACAGTCACCAGTCACTAGAGAACATGGGTACCAAGACAGTCACCAGTCACTAGAGAACATGGGTACCAAGACAGTCACCAGTCACTAGAGAACATGGGTACCAAGACAGTCACCAGTCACTAGAGAACATGGGTACCAAGACAGTCACCAGTCACTAGAGAACATGGGTACCAAGACAGTCACCAGTCACTAGGGAACATGGGTACCAAGACAGTCACCAGTCACTAGAGAACATGGGTACCAAGACAGTCACCAGTCACTAGAGAACATGGGTACCAAGACAGTCACCAGTCACTAGAGAACATGGGTACCAAGACAGTCACCAGTCACTAGAGAACATGGGTACCAAGACAGTCACCAGTCACTAGAGAACATGGGTACCAAGACAGTCACCAGTCACTAGAGAACATGGGTACCAAGACAGTCACCAGTCACTAGAGAACATGGGTACCAAGACAGTCACCAGTCACTAGAGAACATGGGTACCAAGACAGTCACCAGTCACTAGAGAACATGGGTACCAAGACAGTCACCAGTCACTAGAGAACATGGGTACCAAGACAGTCACCAGTCACTAGAGAACATGGGTACCAAGACAGTCACCAGTCACTAGTAAACATGGGTACCAAGACAGTCACCAGTCACTAGAGAACATGGGTACCAAGACAATCACCAGTCACTAGAGAACATGGGTACCAAGACAGTCACCAGTCACTAGAGAACATGGGTACCAAGACAGTCACCAGTCACTAGAGAACATGGGTACCAAGACAGTCACCAGTCACTAGAGAACAGGGGTACCAAGACAGTCACCCGTCACTAGAGAACATGGGTACCAAGACAGTCACCAGTCACTAGAGAACATGGGTACCAAGACAGTCACCAGTCACTAGAGAACATGGGTACCAAGACAGTCACCAGTCACTAGAGAACATGGGTACCAAGACAGTCACCAGACACTAGAGAACCTGGGTACCAAGACAGTCACCAGTCACTAGAGAACATGGGTACCAAGACAGTCACCAGTCACTAGAGAACATGGGTACCAAGACAGTCACCAGTCACTAGAGAACATGGATACCAAGACAGTCACCAGTCACTAGAGAACATGGGTACCAAGACACTAGAGAACATGTCACCATGGGTCCACAGTAGTCACTAGAGAACATGGGTACCAAGACAGTCACCAGTCACTAGAGAACATGGGTACCAAGACAGTCACCAGTCACTAGAGAACATGGGTACCAAGACAGTCACCAGTCACTAGAGAACATGGGTACCAAGACAGTCACCAGTCACTAGAGAACATGGGTACCAAGACAGTCACCAGTCACTAGAGAACATGGGTACCAAGACAGTCACCAGTCACTAGAGAACATGGGTACCAAGACAGTCACCAGTCACTAGAGAACATGGGTACCAAGACAGTCACCAGTCACTAGAGAACATGGGTACCAAGACAGTCACCAGTCACTAGAGAACATGGGTACCAAGACAGTCACCAGTCACTAGAGAACATGGGTACCAAGACAGTCACCAGTCACTAGAGAACATGGGTACCAAGACAGTCACCAGTCACTAGAGAACATGGGTACCAAGACAGTCACAAGTCACGAGAGAACATGTGTACCAAGACAGTCACCACTAGAGAACATCAAGACAGTACCAGTCACTAGAGAACATGGGTACCAAGACAGTCACCAGTCACTAGAGAACATGGGTACCAGTCAGACAGTCACCACCAGTCACTAGAGAACATGGGTACCAAGACACCAGTCACTAGAGAACATGGGTACCAAGACAGTCACCTGTCACTAGAGAACATGGGTACCAAGACAGTCACCAGTCACTAGAGAACATGGGTACCAACAGTCACCAGTCACTAGAGAACATGGGTACCAAGACAGTCACCAGTCACTAGAGAACATGGGTACCAAGACAGTCACCAGTCACTAGAGAACATGGGTACCAAGACAGTCACCAGTCACTAGAGAACATGGGTACCAAGACAGTCACCAGTCACTAGAGAACATGGGTCCCAAGACAGTCACCAGTCACTAGAGAACATGGGTACCAAGACAGTCACCAGTCACTAGAGAACATGGGTACCAAGACAGTCACCAGTCACTAGAGAACATGGGTACCAAGACAGTCACCAGTCACTAGAGATCATGGGTACCAAGACAGTCACCAGTCACTAGAGAACATGGGTACCAGGACAGTCACCAGTCACTAGAGAACATGGGTACCAAGACAATCACCAGTCACTAGAGAACGTGGGTACCAAGACAGCCACCAGTCACTAGAGAACATGGGTACCAAGACAGTCACCAGTCACTAGAGAACGTGGGTACCAAGACAGTCACCAGTCACTAGAGAACATGGGTACCAAGACAGTCACCAGTCACTAGAGAACGTGGGTACCAAGACAGTCACCAGTCACTAAAAAACATGGGTACCAAGACAGTCACCAGTCACTAGAGAACATGGGTACCAAGACAGTCACCAGTCACTAGAGAACGTGGGTACCAAGACAGTCACCAGTCACTAGAGAACATGGGTACCAAGACAGTCACCAGTCACTAGAGAACATGGGTACCAAGACAGTCACCAGTCACTAGAGAACATGGGTACCAAGACAGTCACCAGTCACTAGAGAACATGGGTACCAAGACAGTCACCAGTCACTAGAGAACATGGGTACCAAGACAGTCACCAGTCACTAGAGAACATGGGTACCAAGACAGTCACCAGTCACTAGAGAACATGGGTACCAAGACAGTCACCAGTCACTAGAGAACATGGGTACCAAGACAGTCACCAGTCACTAGAGAACATGGGTACCAAGACAGTCACCAGTCACTAGAGAACATGGGTACCAAGACAGTCACCAGTCACTAGAGAACGTGGGTACAAGACAGTCACCAGTCACTAGAGAACATGGGTACCAAGACAGTCACCAGTCACTAGAGAACGTGGGTACCAAGACAGTCACCAGTCACTAGAAAACATTGGTACCAAGACAGTCACCAGTCACTAGAGAACATGGGTACCAAGACAGTCACCAGTCACTAGAGAACGTGGGTACCAAGACAGTCACCAGTCACTAGAGAACATGGGTACCAAGACAGTCACGAGTCACTAGAGAACATTGGTACCAAGACAGTCACCAGTCACTAGAGAACATGGGTACCAAGACAGTCACCAGTCACTAGAGAACATGGGTACCAAGACAGTCACCAGTCACTAGAGGACATGGGTACCAAGACAGTCACCAGTCACTAGAGAATATGGGTACCAAGACAGTCACCAGTCACTAGAGAACATGGGTACCAAGACAGTCACCAGTCACTAGAGAACGTGGGTACCAAGACAGTCACCCGTCACTAGAGAACATGGGTACCAAGACAGTCACCAGTCACTAGAGAACATGGGTACCAAGACAGTCACCAGTCACTAGAGAACATGGGTACCAAGACAGTGACCAGTCACTAGAGAACATGGGTACCAAGACAGTCACCAGTCACTAGAGAACATGGGTACCAAGACAGTGACCAGTCACTAGAGAACATGGGTACCAAGACAGTGACCAGTCACTAGAGAACATGGGTACCAAGACAGTGACCAGTCACTATAGAACATGGGTACCAAGACAGTCACCAGTCACTAGAGAATATGGGTACCAAGACAGTCACCAGTCACTAGAGAACATGGGTACCAAGACAGTCACCAGTCACTAGAGAACATGGATACCAAGACAGTCACCCGTCACTAGAGAACATGGGTACCAAGACAGTCACCAGTCACTAGAGAACATGGGTACCAAGACAGTCACCAGTCACTTGGGAATTTATAAAGATTAAGTTTTTTAACTAAATGGGATTCACATTAAGTTTTTTGTGGTGCTGAATAAAGACACGTTCACCATCCGTTCACTATCCGTTCACCATCCGTTCACCATCCGTTCACCATCCGTTCACCATCCGTTCACCATCCGTCCACCATCCGTTCACCATCCGTTCACCATCCGTTCACCATCCGTTCACCATCCGTTCACCATCCGTTCACCATCCGTTCACCATCCGTCCACCATCCGTTCACCATCCGCTCACTATCCGTTCACCATCCGTTCACCATCCGTTCACCATCCGTTCACCATCCGTTCACCATCCGTTCACCATCCGTTCACCATCCGTTCACCATCCGTTCACCATCCGTTCCCCATCCGTTCCCCATCCGTTCACCATCCGTTCACCATCCGTTCACCATCCCCTCACCATCCGTTCACCATCCGTTCACCATCCGTTCACCATCCGTTCACTATCCATTCACCATCCGTTCACAATCCGTTTACCATCCGTTCACCTTCCGTTCACCATCCGTTCACCATCCGTTCACCATCCGTTCACCATCCGTTCACCATACCTTCCCCATCCGTTCACCATCCGTTCACCATCCGTTCACCATCCCCTCACCATCCGTTCACCATCCGTTCACCATCCGTTCACTATCCGTCCACTATCCATTCACCATCCGTTCACAATCCGTTCACCATCCGTTCACCATCCGTTCACCATCCGTTCACCATCCGTTCACCATCCGTTCACCATCCGTCCACCATCCGTTCACCATCCGCTCACCGTCCGTTCACCATCCGTTCACCATCCGTTCACCATCCGTTCACCATCCGTTCACCATCCGTTCACCATCCGTTCACCATCCGTTCACCATCCGTTCACCATCCGTTCACCATCCCCTCTCCATCCGTTCACCATCCGTTCACCATCCGTTCACTATCCGTCCACTATCCATTCACCATCCGTTCACAATCCGTTTACCATCCGTTCACCATCCGTTCACTATCCGTTCACCATCCGTTCACCATCCGTTCACCATCCGCTCACCATCCGTTCACCATCCGTTCACCATCCGTTCACCATCCGTCCACTATCCATTCACCATCCGTTCACAATCCGTTTACCATCCGTTCACCATCCGTTCACCATCCGTCTACCATCCGTTCACCATCCGTTCACCATCCGTTCACCATCCGTCCACCATCCGTTCACCGTCCGTTTCCATCCGTTCCCCATCCGTTCACCATCCGTTCACCATCCGTTCACTATCCGTTCACCATCCGTTCACCATCCGTTCACCATCCGTTCACCATCCGTCCACCATCCGTTCACCGTCCGTTCACCATCCGTTAACCATCCGTTCACCATCCGTTCAGACAAGGACAACTGCGTTGATGATGTCAGTGAGATACTTTGTCCCAATTACAAAATCTATCACACACATTCATGTACAGGCACGCACACAATATAAAACAAATACATACTCACGCACAGACATCGTGCACACACACACACACACACACACACACACACACACACACACACACACACACACACACACACACACACACACACACACATACACACACACAGAGGGGTGGGTTGATTGCATCTTCTTGGACTGCAAGAAGGCCTTTGACACAGTTCCTCACAAGAGATTAGTGCAGAAGCTAGAGCATCAGGCGCATATAACAGGAAGGGCACTGCAATGGATCAGAGAATACCTGACAGGGAGGCAACAACGAGTCATGGTACGCAATGATGTATCACAGTGGGCACCTGTGACGAGCGGGGTCCCACAGGGGTCGGTCCTAGGACCAGTGCTATTTTTGGTATATATGAACGACATGACGGAAGGGTTAGACTCAGAAGTGTCCCTGTTTGCAGATGATGTGAAGTTAATGAGGAGAATTAAATCAGATGAGAACCAGGCAGGACTTCAAAGAGACCTGGACAGACTGGACACCTGGTACAGCAAATGGCTTCTCGAATTTAATCCTGCCAAATGCAAAGTCATGAAGATAGGGGAAGGGCACAGAAGACCACAGACAGAGTATAGGCTAGGTGGCCAAGGACTGCAAACCTTACTCAAGGAGAAAGATCTTGGGGTGAGTATAACACCGAGCATGTCTCCGGAAGCACACATCAACCAGATAACTGCTGCAGCATATGGGCGCCTGGTAAACCTGAGAACAGCATTCCGATACCTTAGTAAGGAATCGTTCAAGACACTGTACACCGTGTATGTCAGGCCCATACTGGAGTATGCAGCACCTGTTTGGAACCCGCACTTGATAAAGCACGTCAAGAAACTAGAGAAAGTACAAAGGTTTGCGACGCTGTTAGTTCCAGAGCTAAGGGGAATGTCCTATGAAGAAAGATTAAGGGAAATCGGCCTGACGACACTGGAGGACAGGAAAATACTGCGTGGAATAGACAAGGTGGACAAGGACAGGATGTTCCAGGGAGGGGACACAGAAACAAGAGGCCACAATTGGAAGTTGAAGACACAAATGAGTCAGAGAGATATTAGGAAGTATTTCTTCAGTCATAGAGTTGTCAGGCAGTGGAATAGCCTAGAAAATGACGTAGTGGAGGCAGGAACCATACACAGTTTTAAGACGAGGTTTGATAAAGCTCATGGAGCGGGGAGAGAGAGGGCCCAGTAGCAACCGGTGAAGAGGCGGGGCCAGGAGCTAAGACTCGTCCCCTGCAACCACAAATAGGTGAGTACAAATAGGTGAGTACAGACACACACATATACACACACGTACACACACACACACACACACACACACACACACACACACACACTCACACACACACACACACACAGACACACACACACACACACACACACACACACACACACACACACACACACACACACACACACACACACATACACACACACACACACACACACGCACTCACACACGCACACCCACATGCACATGCACACACACATATGCACACACATACACACACACACACACACACACACACACACACACACACACACACACACACACATACACACACACACACACAGACACACACACACACACACACACACACACACACACACACACACACACACACACACACACACACACACACACACACACACACACACACACACGGGCGGGTCCGTGGGGTGCAGACGTGGGTAATAAGGCTCCGAGAACCTTAGTGTTGTAAGGCGTGCAGTAACAGCTAGCAGTAATCAGTGATAGTGGCAACGTCAGTGAACAATAATACGAGTGATAATAAAAGTTATTAGTTAAAAAAAGTGAGAGGAAAGCTGAAATCATACTATTTCAAAGCGCAAACCGTTGTGGGTCTACTAGGCGCTGTTGCCACATTGATTCAAACATACAAAGATCAAAGTGAGTGTGGAAGCGGGTGTTCAAGAATTACCAGCGTTTGGCTAACATATGAAATGTGGGGCACCATACAGTGAGAGTGACAAAGTTAATAAGCAAAAGGAGAAAGGAAAAATAAAAAATATAACAAGGGAAGGTGGCAGCGGTAGGCCTGAAGCAGTGACGTCACGACAAGTTGTGTGCAATTATACATATAAAGTGAAGTGTATATAATGTGAAGTGTATACTATCATCAGTGAAGAGTGAAATCGCGTGAGGAAGCGGGATGTATGAGAATATATGGTTATAAACATCGCGGGTGAAGGATCTACAAAATAGGGATATAAGGCCTATGTATGACGACTTCGTCATCAGCAGCTGGCAACTTGTCACTGCATCATTGCAGCGCAAGTTTCATTCACCTATTTGTGGTTTGCATGTTGAAAGCCCTGGCTTCTGGCCTTGCATACTGTTTGATACTGGTCACTCACTCCTGCAAGCTATTACCAGAATTAGAATAGAAATAGCATAGACATAGTGAATATAGTGTTGACGAGTGTGAGGAGGTAGAGTCCAGCGAGGAGTAGAGTAGTATTACTTATAGTAGTTATTAGCAGTAAGAATACTTAGGAAGCTAGGAAGTCCTCTCCCAATGTGAACATGGAACAGGATAATAACCAGCAATAACTGATACTTAAACCCAGACACACACACACACACAAGGTGAGTAACTTACTACAAGCTAGGTGGCGGGACAAGCTTTTAAGGGCAACATTGTAAGAAGGTGTGAGGGCCAAGTCCCAGGAGGGTAGAGGTCAGGTCACAAGAAGTTGCAGCCAGTCATTACACCGCACAAGTCACCTCACACACACACACACACTCACACACACACACACACTCACACACACACACATGCACACAGGGGTAGGGCAGTGTTACTACTGGTAGTTATTAGCAGTAAGAATACTTAGGAAGCTAGGAAGTCCTCTCTCAGTGTGAACAAGGAATATGATAATAACCAGCAATAATTGATACTTAAATCCAGAAAAGGCAATAAGTGGAGAGAGTAGCATTGTTGGGAAAGATAGATGAGACTAAATTTGAGCCTACATGACAGAGAGGTATAATGGATCTTTCAACCACACCACCTACCCCCCCTAACCATTCCTCCCTCACACACAAGCACACACACACAAGGGTAGACACTCATAGAAGCCTTAGACCCTAGTCGCAAGTTCCGTTTTTTATAACCCAGAAATACTGGTATATGTTAGCAGTATCTCCCCCTCACACCTCCCCCATACACACGAACACACACATATACACACATACATACACACACAGGAGCAGAGTCTCGACCCCTGCAACCACAATTAGGTGAGTACACACACACACCTGCACTAGGACAACATGGTAACTAACTAGGCGAATACACACACACACACACACACGCACACACACACACACACACACACACACACACAATTAGGTGAGTACAATTAGGTGAGTACACACACGCACATGCACACACACACACACACACACACACACACACACACACACACACACACACACACACACATATACCACCACTTGACACAAACACATGACACAAACATGTACCCCCTCCCCTAACCACCTCTCCCCCTTCCCTAACCACCTCCCCCTCCCCCAAACCATCTAACCCCTCCCCCAAACCATCTAACCCCCTCCCCCAACTACCTCTACCCCTCCAATAAGCATCCTCCCCCTCCCCATAATCATCCATCCTCTCTCCCCCTAACCATCTTCCCCTCCCCCTAACCACCCGTCCCCCTTCCTACTGTGGAGCAATGGGGGAACCTAGAACTAGGATGAGGACAAGGGGCTCCAAGAACGAATGTGGGAGGGAGGACTGGGAGGCAGAGCTCAAAAAAAGGGAGGAAGACTGGGGAAGGAGACTAGATGAGCTGGCAAGGAAGATGGAAGAGAGGTTAGCAGCAGAAGGCAGAAGGTGGAAGCAACATGCCACAGCAGCAGAAATCAAGATAGAGAGATTAGAAGAGGAGCTGAGACATCTGAAACAGCATAGAAACAAAGATATTACAGAAGTAGCATCGGCAATGGCTACATCAGACACAGACAACAGGTCTGAAGGGAACATGGAAACTAAACTGTATGCAGAGGTCCTGTCAAACCCACATGGGGCCAAAACAAAGACAAGGAGCACACTAGGACAGAATGAGAGGTTGGAAGACATTGAAGGAACTAGGACATGTGCAGGGACCTTACCAGATACCTGTGGGGGCCAGGAACAGGTGAGCAGGAAGGACAAACCAAGCGGCATAGGGGCCATAACTAGGGAAGGAACTGATGGAAGGAACACTCCACGGGAAGGAACTAAAACACATCAGAGGATGCAATGGGAGTCACAGTGGGAGGTGGAAAGGGAGAGATCAGTGTTTGTCTATGGGCTAGACGAAGCTAAAGGGGAAACTTATGATGAAAGAAAGCAGGAGGAGAAAAAAGCGATTGAAGGTATCATGAAGGTGATAGGCGAGGGGGACATGACCCAGGTGGCAAATTTTCGGAGAATCGGGTGGATCACAAAGAAAAGGAATCGGCCTCTCAAAGTAATTTTCAAGGCAGAATCAACCCGAACCAAGATCCTGCAGGAGAAAGCACTGCTGAGAGGCAAGCAGGAGTTCATGAGTGTGTACCTCGATCGAGACAGAACACAGGATGAAAGAAAGATGATGAAAGAGAGAGTGCAAAAACGAAAGGAGAAATGGGAGGAAATGAAAAAGGAGAGCAGAATATCCCAGGATCAAATGGAAGGACAAGCACACTCCCCAGAAGCACCTGCAGAAGGACTCCAGCCACGACACCCCCAAGGCAACTGAACAATCCAAACCAACCATCACACACCGATCCCTCTGCTCCCACCCCCCGCACCACAGTTACAGTATTAGAACAGAAGTTGAAGGTTTGGTACACAAATGCAGATGGATTAACGAATAAACATGAGGAATGGCAAGAAAGAATCAATGAAAAGTCCCCAGACATCATAGCAGTTACAGAAACAAAGCTCACGGAGACAATAACAAATGCAATCTTCCCACCAGGATACCAGATCATGAGGAAAGATAGAAGGGGCAGAGGGGGAGCTGGGGTTGCTCTGCTCGAGAAAATGGAAGGCATAGATGAGACGGGAGAAAGAGACTACATAGTAGGTACACTTCAGTCTGGGGAACACAAGGTGGTCATTGCAGTGATGTATAATCCACCATAGAACTGCAGGAGGCCAAGAGAGGAATATGAAGACAGCAACAGAGCAATGGTGGACACACTTGCTGAGGTGGCAAGAAGAGCTCACTCCAGCAGAGCAAAGTTGATGGTTATGGGGAATTTCAACCACAGGGAGATTGACTGGGAAAACCTGGAGCCACATGGGGGTCCCGAAACATGGAGAGCCAAGATGTTGGACGTGGTGCTGGAAAACCTCATGCACCAACTTGGTAAGGACACTACCATAGTGAGAGGGGAGGATGAACCAGCAAGATTGGACCTTGTGTTCACCCTGGGCAGCTCAGACATTGAAGACATCATGTGTGAGAGTCCTCTAGGAGCTAGCGACCATGTGGTTCTGTGCTTTGAATACATAGTAGAGCTGCAAGTGGAGAGAGTAACGGGAGTTGAATGGGAAATGCCTGACTATAAAAGAGGGGACTACATAGGGTTGAAGAACTTCCTGTGGGAGGTCCCGTGGGACAGAGAACTGGCAGGAAAGCCAGTAAACGAAATGATGGAATTTGTAACAAAATGCAAGGAGTCAGTGGAAAGGTTTATTCCCAAGGGCAACAGAAACAACGGGAAGACCAGAACGAGCCCCTGGTTTACCCGACGGTGTAAGGAGGCAAAAAAAAAGTGCAATAGAGAATGGAAAAAGTACAGAAGGCAGAGAACACACGAAAATAGGGAGATCAGTCGCAGAGCCAGGAACGAGTACGCACAGGTAAGGAGGGAGGCCCAGCGACAGTATGAAAATGACATAGCATCGAGAATCAAGACTGACCTGAAACTGTTGTATAGCCACATCAGGAGGAAGACAACAGTCAAAGACCAGGTGATCAGATTAAGGACAGAAGGTGGAAAACTCTTAAAAAATGATCAGGAGGTATGTGAGGAGCTGAACAGGAGATTTAAGGAAGTTTTTACAGTAGAGACAGGAAGGACTCTGGGAAGACAGCACAGAAGGGAACATCAAGAGGGAATATACCAACAAGTGTTGGATGACATACGAACAACCGAGGAGGAGGTGAAGAAGCTCTTAAGTGACCTTGATACCTCAAAGGTGATGGGACCGGACAACAACTCCCCAAGGGTCCTTAGAGAAGGAGCAGAGATGCTGTGCATGCCTTTAACCACAATCTTCAACACATCCCTTGAAACTGGGCAACTACCTGAGAAATGGAAGACAGCAAATGTAGTCCCCATATTTAAGAAAAGAAACAGAAACGAGGCGCTAAACTACAGACTTGTGTCTCTGACATGTATTGTGTGCAAAGTCATTGAGAAGATTATCAGGAGGAGAGTGGTCGAACACCTGGAACTACTACTACTACTACCACTAGTGAACATCGAAATGATACGCATGTAACAGGGAGGGCACCACAATGGATCAGGGAATACCTGACAGGGAGGCAGCAACGAGTCATGGTACGTGAAGAGGTATCACAGTGGGCGCCTGTGACTAGCGGGGTCCCACAGGGGTCAGTTCTAGGACCAGTGCTATTTTTGATATATGCAAACGACATGATGGAAGGAATAGACTCGGAAGTGTCCCTATTCGCAGATGATGTGAAGTTGATGAGAAGAATTAAATCGGATGAGGATGAGGCAGGACTGCAAAGAGACCTGGACGGGCTGGACACTTGGTCCAGTAACTGGCTTCTCGAATTCAATCCTGCCAAATGCAAAGTCATGAAGATTGGGGAGGGGCAAAGAAGACCGCAGACAGAGTATAGGCTAGGTAGACAAAGACTACAGACCTCACTCAGGTAGAAAGACCTCGGGGTGACCATAACGCCGAGCACGTCACCGGAGGCACACATCAACCAAATAACTGCTGCAGCATACGGGCGCCTGGCAAACCTGAGAATAGCGTTCCGATACCTTAATTAGGAATCATTCAAGACACTGTACACTGTGTATGTTAGGCCCATACTGGAGTATGCAGCACCAGTTTGGAACCCACACCTGGTCAAGCACGTCAAGAAGTTAGATAAAATTCAAAGGTTTGCAACAAGGCTAGTCCCAGAGCTCAGGGGAATGTCGTACGAGGAAAGGTTGAGGGAAATCGGAGTGACGACACTGTAGGACAGAAGGGTCAGGGGAGACATGATAACGACATACAAAATACTGCGGGGAATAGACAAGGTGGACAGAGACAGGATGTTCCAGAGAGGGGACACAGGAACAAGGGGTCACAATTGGAAGGTGAAGGCTCAGACGAGTCACAGGGATGTTAGGAAGTATTTCTTCAGTCATAGAGTCGTCAGAAAGTGGAATAGCCTAGCAAGTGAAGTAGTGGAGGCAGGAACCATACATAGTTTTAAGAAGAGGTATGACAAAGTTCAGGAAGGAGAGAGGGAGAGGACCTAGTCAGGAAGTGGAATAGCCTAGCAAGCGAAGGAGTGGAGGCAGGAACCATACATAGTTTTAAGAAGAGGTATGACAAAGTTCAGGAAGGAGAGAGGGAGAGGACCTAGTCAGGAAGTGGAATAGCCTAGCAAGCGAAGGAGTGGAGGCAGGAACCATACATAGTTTTAAGAAGAGGTATGATACAGCTCAGGAAGCAGAGAAAGAGAGGACCTAGTAGCGATCAGTGAAGAGGCGGGGCCAGGAGCTGAGTCTCGACCCCTGCAACCACAATTAGGTGAGTACAATTAGGTGAGTACACACACACACACACACACACACACACACACACACGATGTAGTAAAGGCACGATCCATACATAGCTTTAGAAAGAGATATGATAAAGCTCATGGAGCAGGAAGAATGACTTGACCCTTGCAACCACAACTAGGTGAGTACACACAGCAAAGCTCACGGGAATGATAACAGACTCACTCTTATCAAATGGATATCAGAACCTGAGGAAAAATTGAGGGAATGGAGGAAGTGGAGGAGTTGCCCTGCTCATCCAAAACAAGTGGAGATTTGAGGAATCGGAAGGAAGGGACTACATAGTAGAAACACTTCAGACTTGAGGTCCCATGGTAATGATTGCAGTGATGCACAACCCAACACAGAATAGCAGGAGGCCAAGACAGAATGCGATGAAAGTATTAGAGCAGTGATGAACAGAAAGACCCACATGGGCAGGACAAAATTACTAGTGGGTGATTTCAATAAAAGGAGGTTGACTGGTAAACCCAGGAGCCACATGGGAGACCAGGAACTAGGAGAGCCAAAATTATGGACGTAGTACTGGAAAAGCTCATGCACCACCATGTTAGGGACACTACCAGAGAGAGAGGTAAGGATGAACCAGCAAGACTGGACCTCATATTCACCTTGAATAGTTCAGACACTGAAGGCAGCCCATATGAAAGGCCCCTCGGAGCAAGTGATCATGTGGTCCTAAGCTTCAAAAGTGGAGAGGGAAGCAGGACGAGTAGGATGGGGGAAGATGAACTGCAAAAGAGGGGACTACACAGCATGAGAAATTTCCTGCATGAGGTTTAGTGGGAAGAGAACTGGTGGGAAAATCAGTAAATGAAATGATGGAACACGTGACAACAAAATGCAAAAAGGCGGAGGAGAGGTTCGTACCCAAGTGCAACAGAAACAATGGGAAGACGAGAACGAGGCCTTGATTGTCCCAAAAGTGTAGAGACGCCAAAACTAAGTGCACTAAACAGTGGAAAAAGTATAGAAGACAAAGGGCCCAGGAAAACAGGAAGATTAGTCGAATTTGCACAGATAAGGAGGGAGACCCAAAGGCAAAACGATCTGGACAGACTGCAGACCTGGTCCAACAAATGGCTCCTGGAGTTTAACCCCACCAAATGCAAAATCATGAAGATTGGAGAAGGTCAAAGAAGACCGCAGACAGAGCACAGGCTAGGGGACCAAAGACTTCAAACCTCATTAAAGAAAAAGGATCTTGGGGTGGTGTGATACAGAGCACATCTCCTGACGCACACATCAGTCAAATAACTGCTGCAGCATATGGGTGCCTGGCAAACCTAAGAATAGCGTTTCGACACCTTAGTAAGGAATCGTTCCTCAGCGTGCCTCATTGTGCTCCGGGTTTTCTCGTGTTTTCACGGTCGCTCTTACGTGCTAGAACTTTAATTTGTGCCATCAATCCTATACGATACATCCCTCTAGCGCCTGGAACCAATCTTGGGCGGAAAACATTATATACTGAGTCAAAAAAGGAGAATTAGTGTGCACTACCTAGCAGAGTTTACTGCCAGAGGGGAATCATAGGCCTGTGTTCCGTGTGCAAAATAATAATAATAGAACTTTTCTTTGTCAGAGGAAAGAGAGTCTCCCTAATAACATTGTGTATACATAGTGTATAGTGTATACTACAGTGGCTCCCTAGTATATAGATGATAAAGGCTAAAGTGTCATTTGAAAACAGGTGAATTTGTAAATGAAGTGATAAGCCTATAGAGGCAGGTGTCAGAAGTCGCCAGAAACTTACTGCAGAGGTCAGCTGTTTTAATAATCTTCCTGGCCTGCTAGTGTACTCGCATATAATCTAGTGATACCAGTGAATAGCAGAATACAGTGTTGTAGTAGCAACTAACCAGTATTATAATGGTACTTAGTGGAGTGGAGTGACTTTCATTAGTTTCTTTTTCTTTGAAATACCAGACGTATACTATGAATCTCATATAACCTGTAGTTACCAGCGGTCGCAATATACACAACGAGAAGCAATTATTACTACAGAAAAAGCGTCCTTCCTCCAAAATTTCCACCAGACAACTATAGTGATAATATAGCATTTATTGTGGTGGTGACGAAAAAATCCTAGAAAAGCTAGATACAGCGATTGATAAACAAGGGTTGAGGCTCGACCGTTCGTCATTGTAGGAGCTGCCAGCAATCACCGGTTCTTCAACACGCAAGTTATACTTTTGTATCAATCAAATCACATATTACTCGGGTAGATAATTTCCAGTAGATCCTTCATGTGTTAGCCCAAATCACCGACCAGTATGTTTTAAATAAGTGACCCACTGATCAGATCAGACTGGTTCCGAACCCTCGACTGGTCCGAACCCTCGACTGGTCCGAACCCTTGACTGGTTTCAAACGGATTCGTTGGACAATAAAGCAGACTGTAAACGGATGGGGATGTAGGCGCCCTTATCAAACACAAACAATAAATATAAATCAGGAACATACACGGTAAGCTGTCCAATATACAAGTACAGTTAGAAATAGAAGGAGGTTAAGGAGGTTATTAATAGAGTATTCAAGAGGTTGCTAGTAGAATTACAGTAGATCAACCATTCAAATCATTATGAAGCTCTGTGTAGTCTGCAGTCAATCAAACAAATGGGCTTCCACATGGATAAATTGTCATTTTTGTGGAAATTGGTGTCACGCCCCTTGTGCAGATATCCAAGAACTACCTACAAGCAGTATTAAAACAGGGAAATGCTTTTGGGTACGCCCAAATGAGATAAATCTGTGGACTAAAATCACAAGGGTATTAAAAGAGGATAACATCAAAGCTGCTTTCATAGACAACCTGGAAGCTTTCTACAACAGATGGGAACATAAAAAGTCTGGGCTGAATGGTACTGCCCTTGATACTGGCCATGTAGTCAGAAACTGTAAGGCTGGAGGTGATGTCCTGGTAGTCAGTAAATGTGGGGCTGATAGCGCTGTCCTGGGAGACAGTAATGGTGAAGCTGGAGGTGCTGTCCTGGGAGACAGTAATGGTGAAGCTGGAGGTGCTGTCCGGGGAGACAGTAATGGTGAAGCTGGAGGTGCTGTCCTGGGAGACAGTAATGGTGAAGCTGGAGGTGCTGTCCTGGGAGACAGTAATGGTGAAGCTGGAGATTTTGTCCAGGTAGTCGGGAACTATACGCAAGAAGGAATACATATAAATGACCTCATAGGGGACAGGAGCCGTAGTGGGGAAACAAGTGTAGTCAAAGATAAGATAAAACCAATATTGCAAACTAGAAATACCACAGGAAATAGCAAACAAGAGGGCTCCACTAGCAATAGTGAGGATATACTACCAAAAACAACTGGTGGGAGCTCCATTGTTGGTGCTAGGGAGGATAGGAATAAGACAGGTAAACATGCACCAACACGAAATACAGTAACAGAAACCCAAGGCAAACGGAAACCAAGCCTGTGCACATACTATGCACTTGGTATCTGCAGACATGGGAAATCTGGAAAAACAGACGGGACGTGCAATCTATGACCACCCTAGAAAATGCCGTGCCCATATGACAACAGGAAAATGCAAACTCCCTTCCTGTAAGCTTTTTTACCCTGAAATGTGTACCTCTTCAGTACAGGAAAGACTGCTATAACTTAAATTGCCAGGCATACCATCTAAAGGGGACAAAAAGATACAAAGCATCCAGACCATGGGAAAACCTGGGTAGCCACAGCCACTCAAGAGGGAGAGGTTTTTTAGAGCCAGGAAGGAAAAAAAACTGGCAGGAAATGGCAGAAATCGTACACCAAATCCACTCATTCCTGGAGTGGAACCACAGTCAATAGCCTCCACCCCAAACCAACAGATACAGATACTAATGCCGGAAAAAAAATCCCCCCCCCCCAGTACCAACAATACCACCAGTCCGATGACATTCTTCTTTGCAAATATACAGGGTCTAAACCTAGCAGCAAACAACAAAATACCTTTCATCTGTGGACTGCTTGCAGAGGCAAAGGCAATGTTCGCGGCTTTCACCGAGACCCACATAAAGGATCACTTGGACAACGAAATATGGATCCCTATACAGATGTGACAGAGTGAACAGGCAAAAGGTGGGGGGGTTGGCCTGTTCATTGCAGAGTCACTTGTTTGCACAGAACTTCTTAATGCCTCAAATGATGTAGTGGAAGTTTTAGCAGTAAAGGTCGAGAACGAAAACCTAGTCATTGTGATAGTCTACAAGCCTCCGGATGCAACATCCCAGCAATTCCAGGAACAGCTGTTAAAAATTGACCACTGTCTGGAAAATCTTCCAGCTCCTGCACCCATCATCTTGCTCCTGGGGGATTTCAACTTAAGGCACCTAAAATTGAGGAATATAGCAAATAATATTGTTACAGTAATAACACCAGGAGGCAGCTCTGATGAAAACTCACACTCACACGAGCTTTTAAATCTCTGCAAAAAATTCAGTTTAAACCAGCAAATAATAGAGCCTACTAGACTGGAGAATACACTAGACCTCATCTTCACTAACAATGATGATCTGATAAGAAATGTCACCATATCAAAAACAATATACTCAGATCACAACATAATTGAGATTCAGACATGTATGCGTGGAGCCCCAGACCGACATAATGAGATTAGTCACGAGGGAGTATTCGCCAAATTCAACTTCAATAACAAAAACATAAAGTGGGACCAAGTAAACCAAGTCCTAACCGATATAAGCTGGGAAGATATACTAAGCAACACAGACCCCAACTTATGCCTAGAACAGATTAACTTGGTGGCACTCGATGTATGCACAAGGCTTATTCCTCTAAGAAAAAGGAGGAGTAGATGTAAAATAGAAAGTAACAGGCACTCCCTTTACAGGCGACGGAAAAGAATAACAGAGCGGCTAAAAGAGGTCAATATATCTGAAATGCGTAGGGAGACACTGGTCAGAGAAATAGCAAGCATCGAACTTAAGCTAAAGGAATCTTATAGGAGTCAGGAATCGCGGGAAGAACTAAAAGCCGTAAATGAAATCGAAAGAAACCCAAAGTATTTCTTCTCCTATGCCATATCAAAGTCGAGAACAACGTCCAGTATTGGGCCCCTACTTAAACAAGATGGGTCCTACACAGATGACAGCAAGGAAATGAGTGAGCTACTCAAGTCCCAATATGACTCAGTTTTTAGCAAGCCGCTAACCAGACTGAGAGTCGAAGATCAAAATGAATTTTTTATGAGAGAGCCAAAGAATTTGGTTAACACAAGCCTATCCGATGTTATCCTGATGCCAAATGACTTCGAACAGGCAATAAATGACATGCCCATGCACTCTGCCCCAGGGCCAGACTCATGGAACTCTGTGTTCATAAAGAACTGCAAGAAGCCCCTATCACGAGCCTTTACCATCCTATTGAGAGGGTGCATGGACACGGGGGTCGTCCCTCAGTTACTAAAAACAACAGACATAGCCCCACTCCAAAAAGGGGGCAGTAAAGCAACAGCAAAGAACTACAGACCGATAGCACTAACATCCCATATCATAAAAATCTTTGAAAGGGTCCTAAGAAGTAAGATCACCACCCATCTAGAACCCCATCAGTTACATAACCCAGGGCAACATGGGTTTAGAACAGGTCGCTCCTGTCTGTCTCAACTATTGGATCACTACGACAAGGTCCTAGATGCACTGGAAGACAAAAAGAATGCAGATGTAATATATACAGACTTTGCAAAAGCCTTCGACAAGTGTGACCATGGCGTAATAGCGCACAAAATACGTGCTAAAGGAATAACAGGAAAAGTCGGTCGATGGATCTATAATTTCCTCACTAACAGAACACAGAGAGTAGTAGTCAACAGAGAAAAGTCCGAGGCAGCTACGGTGAAAAGCTCTGTTCCACAAGGCACAGTACTCGCTCCCATCTTGTTCCTCATCCTCATATCTGACATAGACAATGATGTCAGCCACGGCACCGTGTCTTCCTTTGCAGATGACACCCGAATCTGCATGACAGTGTCTTCCATTGCAGACACTGCAAGGCTCCAGGCGGACATCAACCAAATCTTTCAGTGGGCTGCAGAAAACAATATGAAGTTCAACGATGAGAAATTTCAATTACTCAGATATGGTAAACACGAGGAAATTAAATCTTCATCAGAGTACAAAACAAATTCTGGTCACAAAATAGAGCGAAACACCAACGTCAAAGACCTGGGAGTGATCATGTCGGAGGATCTCACCTTCAAGGACCATAACATTGTATCAATCGCATCTGCTAGAAAAATGACAGGATGGATAATGAGAACCTTCAAAACTAGGGGGGCCAAGCCCATGATGACACTCTTTAGGTCACTTGTTCTATCTAGGCTGGAATACTGCTGCACACTAACAGCACCTTTCAAGGCAGGTGAAATTGCTGACCTAGAAAATGTACAGAGAACCTTCACGGCGCGCATAACGGAGATAAAACACCTCAGTTACTGGGAGCGCTTGAGGTTCCTAAACCTGTATTCCCTGGAATGCAGGCGGGAGAGATACATGATTATATACACCTGGAAAATCCTAGAGGGACTAGTACCGAACTTGCACACGAAAATCACTCACTACGAAAGCAAAAGACTTGGCAGACGATGCAACATCCCCCCAATGAAAAGCAGGGGTGTCACTAGTACGTTAAGAGACCATACAATAAGTGTCAGGGGCCTGAGACTGTTCAACTGCCTCCCAGCATACATAAGGGGGATTACCAACAGACCCCTGGCATTCTTCAAGCTGGCACTGGACAAGTACCTAAAGTCGGTTCCTGACCAGCCGGGCTGTGGCTCGTACGTCGGTTTGCGTGCAGCCAGCAGTAACAGCCTGGTTGATCAGGCTCTGATCCACCAGGAGGCCTGGTCACAGACCGGGCCGCGGGGGCGTTGACCCCCTGAACTCTCTCCAGGTAAACTTCAGGTAAACTCCAGCTATGTACGTGAGGACAATATAGGAGTATGCAGCACTAATTTGGAACCCACACCTGGTCAAGCACGTCAAGAAATTAGATAAAGCCAAGGTTTGCAACGAGACTAGTCCCGGAGCTAAGGGGCATGTCCTACAAGGAGAGGTTAAGAGAAATTGACCTGACGACACTGGAGGACAGGAGAGATAGGGAAGATATGATAACGACTTATAAAATACTGAGAGGAATTGACAAGGTGGACAAAGACAGGATGTTTCAGAGATGGACACAGCAACAAGAGGTCACAACTGGAAATTGAAGATTCAGATGAATCAAAGGGATGTTAGGAAATATTTCTTCAGTCATGGAGTTGGCAGGAAGTGGAGTGGAGCCAAGTGTGGTACCTTAACAATATTCACCTTATGCTTATATATAAGGCCACCCACATCCCTCTGGTATTGACGGCTCCGTTGAAGTTAAAAAAATCTATTCAGGCTGGATCCATTCCTTCTTACCATTGTTCCAGCACTACCATCGTGGTACCTAGAGACCATCATCAATTAGGTTTTCTCAAAAACAAGTGAAACGTGCCATCATTTTCTTCTGGCAGATATAGCTGTAAGCTGATGATTAATGTAACATAGCAGCCGGCATTTTCCATAATAATGGCCCAAGCACACTGCCCTGTGGAACACTTGCACTAGGAGAGTGCCTTGTTCACTGTCCATCTGAGAACTATTCTTAGAGAACTACCTTGAAGGTAAACACTAAGGAGGTGGAGTGAACAGCCAGTGATTCCCAGTGTTTCCTCTTTTCTCAAGAGTCCTTAGTGTCATTCTTGGTCATAAGCGCCAGTGATATCCATTGCTACTATACAGCTGATTTTGGAATCCTCCCTCCCTCTTCCCCTCCCTCTTCCCCTCCCTCTTCCCCTCCCTCTTCCCCTCCCTCTTCCCCTCCCTCTTCCCCTCCCTCTTCCTCTCTCTCTCTCTCTCTCTCTCTCTCTCTCTCTCTCTCTCTCTCTCTCTCTCTCTCTCTCTCTCTCTCTCTCTCTCTCTCTCTCTCTCTCTCTCTCTCTCTCTTACTCCATTCATCCGCCCTCCGTCCCACGCTCAGTCTGTTCCACATATCCAGTCTTCTCTGTTTCCATCCCTATAGTAATTTTCCTTCTCATCTGTCTTCAGTTGCACCCTTACTCCTCCCTACCCTCCATTCCACCCTCCCACGCTTCCGCCCACCCTCCCTCTCCCCGTCCGTCCCTCCCTCCGTCCTAACCTCCTTCCCTCCCTCATCACCTGTTAATTAATGAGTATCACATCATCTTACGTCTCGCAGCTCAGATTTACAGACTTTATTACTTACCGAGGTAAACTTGTAGTCTGGTTTGATTTTGACAAAAATAACAGTTACCTGGAGTTTACCTGGAGAGAGTTTGGGGGGTCAACGCCCCCGCGGAACGGTCTGAGACCAGGCCCCATCGTGGATCAGGGTCTGATCAACCAGTTGTGTTCGCTATGCTAATGTATCCCATTACAATATAACCAATTATTATTGTTTTGCCACTCAGTTGAGTGTGAGGATGGAGCACTCAGTTGAGTGTGAGGATGGAGCAGTCAGTTGAGTGTGAGGATGGAGCAGTCAGTTGAGTGTGAGGATGGAGCAGTCAGTTGAGTGTGAGGATGGAGCAGTCAGTTGAGTGTGAGGATGGAGCAGTCAGTTGAGTGTGAGAATGGAGCAGTCAGTTGAGTGTGAGGATGGAGCAGTCAGTTGAGTGTGAGGATGGAGCAGTCAGTTGAGTGTGAGGATGGAGCAGTCAGTTGAGTGTGAGGATAGAGCAGTCAGTTGAGTGTGAGGATGCAGCAGTCAGTTGAGTGTGAGGATGGAGCAGTCAGTTGAGTGTAAGGATGGAGCAGTCAGTTGAGTGTAAGGATGGAGCAGTCAGTTGAGTGTAAGGATGGAGCAGTCAGTTGAGTGTAAGGATGGAGCAGTCAGTTGAGTGTAAGGATGGAGCAGTCAGTTGAGTGTAAGGATGGAGCAGTCAGTTGAGTGTGAGGATGGAGCATTCAGTTGAGTGTGAGAATGGAGCAGTCAGTTGAGTGTGAGGATGGAGCAGTCAGTTGAGTGTGAGGATGGAGCAGTCAGTTGAGTGTGAGGATGGAGCATTCAGTTGAGTGTGAGAATGGAGCAGTCAGTTGAGTGTAAGGATGGAGCAGTCAATTGAGTGTGAGGTTGGAGCAGTCAGTTGAGTGTGAGGATGGAGCAGTCAGTTGAGTGTGAGGATGGAGCAGTCAGTTGAGTGTGAGGATGGAGCAGTCAGTTGAGTGTGAGGATGGAGCAGTCAGTTGAGTGTGAGGATGGAGCAGTCAGTTGAGTGTGGGGATGGAGCAGTCAGTTGAGTGTGAGGATGGAGCAGTCAGTTGAGTGTGAGGATGGAGCAGTCAGTTGAGTGTGAGGATGGAGCAGTCAGTTGAGTGTGAGGATGGAGCAGTCAGTTGAGTGTGAGGATGGAGCAGTCAGTTGAGTGTGAGGATGGAGCAGTCAGTTGAGTGTGAGGATGGAGCAGTCAGTTGAGTGTGAGGATGGAGCAGTCAGTTGAGTGTGAGGATGGAGCAGTCAGTTGAGTGTGAGGATGGAGCAGTCAGTTGAGTGTGAGGATGGAGCATTCAGTTGAGTGTGAGAATGGAGCAGTCAGTTGAGTGTAAGGATGGAGCAGTCAATTGAGTGTGAGGTTGGAGCAGTCAGTTGAGTGTGAGAATGGAGCAGTCAGTTGAGTGTGAGGATGGAGCAGTCAGTTGAGTGTGAGGATGGAGCAGTCAGTTGAGTGTGAGGATGGAGCAGTCAGTTGAGTGTGAGAATGGAGCAGTCAGTTGAGTGTGAGGATGGAGCAGTCAGTTGAGTGTGAGAATGGAGCAGTCAGTTGAGTGTGAGGATGGAGCAGTCAGTTGAGTGTGAGGATGGAGCAGTCAGTTGAGTGTGAGAATGGAGCAGTCAGTTGAGTGTGAGGATGGAGCAGTCAGTTGAGTGTGAGAATGGAGCAGTCAGTTGAGTGTGAGGATGGAGTAGTCAGTTGAGTGTGAGAATGGAGCAGTCAGTTGAGTGTGAGGATGGAGCAGTCAGTTGAGTGTGAGAATGGAGCAGTCAGTTGAGTGTGAGGATGAAGCAGTCAGTTGAGTGTGAGAATGGAGCAGTCAGTTGAGTGTGAGGATGGAGCAGTCAGTTGAGTGTGAGGATGGAGCAGTCAGTTGAGTGTGAGGATGGAGCAGTCAGTTGAGTGTGAGGATGGAGCAGTCAGTTGAGTGTGAGGATGGAGCAGTCAGTTGAGTGTGAGGATGGAGCAGTCAGTTGAGTGTGAGGATGGAGCAGTCAGTTGAGTGTGAGGATGGAGCAGTCAGTTGAGTGTGAGGATGGAGCAGTCAGTTGAGTGTGAGGATGGAGCAGTCAGTTGAGTGTGAGGATGGAGCAGTCAGTTGAGTGTGAGAATGGAGCAGTCAGTTGAGTGTGAGAATGGAGCAGTCAGTTGAGTGTGAGAATGGAGCAGTCAGTTGAGTGTGAGAATGGAGCAGTCAGTTGAGTGTGACGATGGAACAGTCAACTCTTATTCCTTCAACTTTCAACTCAACCTTGACTTCCTCATTCTTTGTTCCTCTGTATTATTTATCTTCCTTTCTCCCTCCCTTCCCATCCTCATTTCTTCTCTCTCTTCAACTCTCCTTCATTTCCTATCACCTTATTCTCCCCTCCGTCCCTACAGATCATAAACTGATGTATTTCTCATCCAAAGGTGTCATGATGAGAGACATAATAACCTTCACACACTCCCTCCCTCCCTCCTTCCCTTCAGGTACTCACATTGACGTAGTTCTCAACTAGAGGGTTCAGAGTGATGCTGGACCAGTCGACAGTGTGAAGGTAACACAGCCTGGGATTCCTCTCAATGCGAACTGAGCCTGTAACAGCGGCGTCATATTAAAATTTCAAGCACCATCTGGCACAGCTGCTCAGGAAGACAAACTGAAACCAGATCGTACTGATGTTGGAAAAATTACCGATAATATGTTAGCTAAAAAGACGCAAGCGCAACTAATATCACGTTTTATTGTGGCAACGTTTCGTTCTCCAGGAGTTTCATCAAGCCGTAACAGCTTGATGAAGACACAATATAATGTTGCAACAATGAAATGTTGCATTAGTTGCACTTGGGTCCTTTTATTTATCAAGCTGAAACTAGGCAGGTAATTAAAAGTGTCTGAGGAAGCAGGACACCGTGATAGAGTGGAGAAACTGTTTTAAAATGGATTGAAAGTGAACGAAATTATAAAGGACTTAAGAGAGTCGATAAGAAAGAGAAATGAAAATCGGACGAAGATGTATAAAGAAAAGAGGAATAATGAGAGAGTTTGTTACACAAGGTAATGATGACACTTGTTATACAAGGTAATGATGACACTTGTTATACAAGGTAATGATGACACTTGTTATACAAGGTAGTGATGACACTTGTTACACAAGGTAATGATGACACTTGTTACACAAGGTAGTGATGACACTTGTTACACAAGGTAAAGATGACACTTGTTACACAAGGTAGTGATGACACTTGTTACACAAGGTAGTGATGACACTTGTTACACAAGGTAGTGATGACACTTGTTACACAAGGTAGTGATGACACTTGTTACACAAGGTAGTGATGACACTTGTTACACAAGGTAGTGATGACACTTGTTACACAAGGTAGTGATGACACTTGTTACACAAGGTAGTGATGACACTTGTTACACAAGGTAGTGATGACACTTGTTACACAAGGTAGTGATGACACTTGTTACACAAGGTAGTGATGACACTTGTTACACAAGGTAGTGATGACACTTGTTACACAAGGTAGTGATGACACTTGTTACACAAGGTAGTGATGACACTTGTTACACAAGGTAGTGATGATGACACTTGTTACACAAGATACACAAGCTAGTGATGACACTTGTTACACAAGGTAGTGATGACACTTGTTACACAAGGTAGTGATGACACTTGTTACACAAGGTAGTGATGACACTTGTTACACAAGGTAGTGATGACACTTGTTACACAAGGTAGTGATGACACTTGTTACACAAGGTAGTGATGACACTTGTTACACAAGGTAGTGATGACACTTGTTACACAAGGTAGTGATGACACTTGTTACACAAGGTAGTGATGACACTTGTTACACAAGGTAGTGATGACACTTGTTACACAAGGTAGTGATGACACTTGTTACACAAGGTAGTGATGACACTTGTTACACAAGGTAGTGATGACACTTGTTACACAAGGTAGTGATGACACTTGTTACACAAGGTAGTGATGACACTTGTTACACAAGGTAGTGATGACACTTGTTACACAAGGTAGTGATGACACTTGTTACACAAGGTAGTGATGACACTTGTTACACAAGGTAGTGATGACACTTGTTACACAAGGTAGTGATGACACTTGTTACACAAGGTAGTGATGACACTTGTTACACAAGGTAGTGATGACACTTGTTACACAAGGTAGTGATGACACTTGTTACACAAGGTAGTGATGACACTTGTTACACAAGATAGTGATGACACTTGTTACACAAGGTAGTGATGACACTTGTTACACAAGGTAGTGATGACACAGTGATGACACTTGTTACACAAGGTAGTGATGACACTTGTTACACAAGGTAGTGATGACACTTTGTTACACAAGGTAATGATGACACTTGTTACACAAGGTACATGACACATGTTAAACAAGGTAGTGATGACACTTGTTACACAAGGTAGTGATGACACTTGTTACACAAGGTAGTGATGACACTTGTTACACAAGGTAGTGATGACACTTGTTACACAAGGTAGTGATGACACTTGTTACACAAGGTAGTGATGACACTTGTTACACAAGGTAGTGATGACACTTGTTACACAAGGTAGTGATGACACTTGTTACACAAGGTAGTGATGACACTTGCTACACATGGTACTGATGACACTTGTTACACAAGGTAGTGATGACACTTGTTACACAAGGTAGTGATGACACTTGTTACACAAGGTAGTGATGACACTTGTTACACAAGGTAGTGATGACACTTGTTACACAAGGTAGTGATGACACTTGTTACACAAGGTAGTGATGACACTTGTTACACAAGGTAGTGATGACACTTGTTACACAAGGTAGTGATGACACTTGTTACACAAGGTAGTGATGACACTTGTTACACAAGGTAGTGATGACACTTGTTACACAAGGTAGTGATGACACTTGTTACACAAGGTAGTGATGACACTTGTTACACAAGGTAGTGATGACACTTGTTACACAAGGTAGTGATGACACTTGTTACACAAGGTAGTGATGACACTTGTTACACAAGGTAGTGATGACACTTGTTACACAAGGTAGTGATGACACTTGTTACACAAGGTAGTGATGACACTTGTTACACAAGGTAGTGATGACACTTGTTACACAAGGTAGTGATGACACTTGTTACACAAGGTAGTGATGACACTTGTTACACAAGATAATGACGACACTTGTTACACAAGGTAGTGATGACACTTGTTACACAAGATAGTGATGACACTTGTTACACAAGGTAGTGATGACACTTGTTCCACAAGGTAGTGATGACACTTGTTACACAAGGTAGTGATGACACTTGTTACACAAGGTAGTGATGACACTTGTTACACAAGGTAGTGATGACACTTGTTACACAAGGTAGTGATGACACTTGTTACACAAGGTAGTGATGACACTTGTTACACAAGGTAGTGATGACACTTGTTACACAAGGTAGTGATGACACTTGTTACACAAGGTAGTGATGACACTTGTTACACAAGGTAGTGATGACACTTGTTACACAAGGTAGTGATGACACTTGTTACACAAGGTAATGATGACACTTGTTATACAAGGTAGTGATGACACTTGTTACACAAGGTAGTGATGACACTTGTTACACAAGGTAGTGATGACACTTGTTACACAAGGTAGTGATGACACTTGTTACACAAGGTAATGATGACACTTGTTATACAAGGTAGTGATGACACTTGTTACACAAGGTAGTGATGACACTTGTTACACAAGGTAGTGATGACACTTGTTACACAAGGTAGTGATGACACTTGTTACACAAGGTAATGATGACACTTGTTACACAAGGTAGTGATGACACTTGTTACACAAGGTAGTGATGACACTTGTTACACAAGGTAGTGATGACACTTGTTACACAAGGTAGTGATGACACTTGTTACACAAGGTAGTGATGACACTTGTTACACAAGGTAGTGATGACACTTGTTACACAAGGTAGTGATGACACTTGTTACACAAGGTAGTGATGACACTTGTTACACAAGGTAGTGATGACACTTGTTACACAAGGTAGTGATGACACTTGTTACACAAGGTAGTGATGACACTTGTTACACAAGGTAGTGATGACACTTGTTACACAAGGCAGTGATGACAACAGGTAGTGATGATATTTGTTACACAAGGTAGTGATGACACTTGTTACACAAGGTAGTGATGACACTTGTTACACAAGGTAGTGATGACACTTGTTACACAAGGTAGTGATGACACTTGTTACACAAGGTAGTGATGACACTTGTTACACAAGGTAGTGATGACACTTGTTACACAAGGTAGTGATGACACTTGTTACACAAGGTAGTGATGACACTTGTGATGTCAGTTGTTACACAAGGTAGTGATGACACTTGTTACACAAGGTAGTGATGACACTTGTTACACAAGGTAGTGATGACACTTGTTACACAAGGTAGTGATGACACTTGTTACACAAGGTAGTGATGACACTTGTTACACAAGGTAGTGATGACACTTGTTACACAAGGTAGTGATGACACTTGTTACACAAGGTAGTGATGACACTTGTTACACAAGGTAGTGATGACACTTGTTACACAAGGTAGTGATGACACTTGTTACACAAGGTAGTGATGACACTTGTTACACAAGGTAGTGATGACACTTGTTACACAAGGTAGTGATGACACTTGTTACACAAGGTAGTGATGACACTTGTTACACAAGGTAGTGATGACACTTGTTACACAAGGTAGTGATGACACTTGTTACACAAGGTAGTGATGACACTTGTTACACAAGGTAGTGATGACACTTGTTACACAAGGTAGTGATGACACTTGTTACACAAGGTAGTGATGACACTTGTTACACAAGGTAGTGATGACACTTGTTACACAAGGTAGTGATGACACTTGTTACACAAGGTAGTGATGACACTTGTTACACAAGGTAGTGATGACACTTGTTACACAAGGTAGTGATGACACTTGTTACACAAGGTAGTGATGACACTTGTTACACAAGGTAGTGATGACACTTGTTACACAAGGTAGTGATGACACTTGTTACACAAGGTAGTGATGACACTTGTTACACAAGGTAGTGATGACACTTGTTACACAAGGTAGTGATGACACTTGTTACACAAGGTAGTGATGACACTTGTTACAAGGTAGTGATGACACTTGTTAGGTAGTGATGACACTTGTTACACAAGGTAGTGATGACACTTGTTACACAAGGTAGTGATGACACTTGTTACACAAGGTAGTGATGACACTTGTTACACAAGGTAGTGATGACACTTGTTACACAAGGTAGTGATGACACTTGTTACACAAGGTAGTGATGACACTTGTTACACAAGGTAGTGATGACACTTGTTACACAAGGTAGTGATGACACTTGTTACACAAGGTAGTGATGACACTTGTTACACAAGGTAGTGATGACACTTGTTACACAAGGTAGTGATGACACTTGTTACACAAGGTAGTGATGACACTTGTTACACAAGGTAGTGATGACACTTGTTACACAAGGTAGTGATGACACTTGTTACACAAGGTAGTGATGACACTTGTTACACAAGGTAGTGATGACACTTGTTACACAAGGTAGTGATGACACTTGTTACACAAGGTAGTGATGACACTTGTTACACAAGGTAGTGATGACACTTGTTACACAAGGTAGTGATGACACTTGTTACACAAGGTAGTGATGACACTTGTTACACAAGGTAGTGATGACACTTGTTACACAAGGTAGTGATGACACTTGTTACACAAGGTAGTGATGACACTTGTTACACAAGGTAGTGATGACACTTGTTACACAAGGTAGTGATGACACTTGTTACACAAGGTAGTGATGACACTTGTTACACAAGGTAGTGATGACACTTGTTACACAAGGTAGTGATGACACTTGTTACACAAGGTAGTGATGACACTTGTTACACAAGGTAGTGATGACACTTGTTACACAAGGTGATGACACTGTTACACAAGGTAGTGATGACACTTGTTACACAAGGTAGTGATGACACTTGTTATACACACTTGTTACACAAGGTAGTGATGACACTTGTTACACAAGGTAGTGATGACACTTGTTACACAAGGTAGTGATGACACTTGTTACACAAGGTAGTGATGACACTTGTTACACAAGGTAGTGATGACACTTGTTACACAAGGTAATGATGACACTTGTTACACAAGGTAGTGATGACACTTGTTATACAAGGTAGTGATGACACTTGTTACACAAGGTAGTGATGACACTTGTTACACAAGGTAGTGATGACACTTGTTACACAAGGTAGTGTTGACACTTGTTACACAAGTAGTGATGACACTTGTTACACAAGGTAGTGATGACACTTGTTACACAAGGTAATGATGACACTTGTTACACAAGGTAGTGATGACACTTGTTACACAAGGTAGTGATGACACTTGTTACACAAGGTAGTGATGACACTTGTTACACAAGGTAATGATGACACTTGTTACACAAAGTAGTGATGACACTTGTTACACAAGGTAATGATGACACTTGTTATACAAGGTAATGATGACACTTGTTACACAAGGTAGTGATGACACTTGTTACACAAGGTAGTGATGACACTTGTTACACAAGGTAGTGATGACACTTGTTACACAAGGTAGTGATGACACTTGTTACACAAGGTAGTGATGACACTTGTTACACAAGGTAGTGATGACACTTGTTACACAAGGTAGTGATGACACTTGTTACACAAGGTAGTGATGACACTTGTTACACACTTGTTACACAAGGTAGTGATGACACTTGTTACACAAGGTAGTGATGACACTTGTTACACAAGGTAGTGATGACACTTGTTACACAAGGTAGTGATGACACACTTGTTACACAAGGTAGTGATGACACTTGTTACACAAGGTAGTGATGACACTTGTTACACAAGGTAGTGATGACACTTGTTACACAAGGTAGTGATGACACTTGTTACACAAGGTAGTGATGACACTTGTTACACAAGGTAGTGATGACACTTGTTACACAAGGTAGTGATGACACTTGTTACACAAGGTAGTGATGACACTTGTTACACAAGGTAGTGATTGTTACACTAGTGATGACACTTGTTACACAAGGTAGTGATGACACTTGTTACACAGGTGATGTTGTTACACAAGGTGTGATGACACTTGTTACACAAGGTAGTGATGACACTTGTTACACAAGGTAGTGATGACACTTGTTACACAAGGTAGTGATGACACTTGTTACACAAGGTAGTGATGACACTGTTACACAAGGTAGTGATGACACTTGTTACACAAGGTAGTGATGACACTTGTTACACAAGGTAGTGATGACACTTGTTACACAAGGTAGTGATGACACTTGTTACACAAGGTAGTGATGACACTTGTTACACAAGGTAGTGATGACACTTGTTACACAAGGTAGTGATGACACTTGTTACACAAGGTAGTGATGACACTTGTTACACAAGGTAGTGATGACACTTGTTACACAAGGTAGTGATGACACTTGTTACACAAGGTAGTGATGACACTTGTTACACAAGGTAGTGATGACACTTGTTACACAAGGTAGTGATGACACTTGTTACACAAGGTAGTGATGACACTTGTTACACAAGGTAGTGATGACACTTGTTACACAAGGTAGTGATGACACTTGTTACACAAGGTAGTGATGACACTTGTTACACAAGGTAGTGATGACACTTGTTACACAAGGTAGTGATGACACTTGTTACACAAGGTAGTGATGACACTTGTTACACAAGGTAGTGATGACACTTGTTACACAAGGTAGTGATGACACTTGTTACACAAGGTAGTGATGACACTTGTTACACAAGGTAGTGATGACACTTGTTACACAAGGTAGTGATGACACTTGTTACACAAGGTAGTGATGACACTTGTTACACAAGGTAGTGATGACACTTGTTACACAAGGTACACTTGTGATGACACTTGTTACACAAGGTAGTGATGACACTTGTTACACAAGGTAGTGATGACACTTGTTACACAAGGTAGTGATGACACTTGTTACACAAGGTAGTGATGACACTTGTTACACAAGGTAGTGATGACACTTGTTACACAAGGTAGTGATGACACTTGTTACACAAGGTAGTGATGACACTTGTTACACAAGGTAGTGATGACACTTGTTACACAAGGTAGTGATGACACTTGTTACACAAGGTAGTGATGACACTTGTTACACAAGGTAGTGATGACACTTGTTACACAAGGTAGTGATGACACTTGTTACACAAGGTAGTGATGACACTTGTTACACAAGGTAGTGATGACACTTGTTACACAAGGTAGTGATGACACTTGTTACACAAGGTAGTGATGACACTTGTTACACAAGGTAGTGATGACACTTGTTACACAAGGTAGTGATGACACTTGTTACACAAGGTAGTGATGACACTTGTTACACAAGGTAGTGATGACACTTGTTACACAAGGTAGTGATGACACTTGTTACACAAGGTAGTGATGACACTTGTTACACAAGGTAGTGATGACACTTGTTACACAAGGTAGTGATGACACTTGTTACACAAGGTAGTGATGACACTTGTTACACAAGGTAGTGATGACACTTGTTACACAAGGTAGTGATGACACTTGTTACACAAGGTAGTGATGACACTTGTTACACAAGGTAGTGATGACACTTGTTACACAAGGTAGTGATGACACTTGTTACACAAGGTAGTGATGACACTTGTTACACAAGGTAGTGATGACACTTGTTACACAAGGTAGTGATGACACTTGTTACACAAGGTAGTGATGACACTTGTTACACAAGGTAGTGATGACACTTGACACTTGATTACACAAGGTAGTGATGACACTTGTTACACAAGGTAGTGATGACACTTGTTACACAAGGTAGTGATGACACTTGTTACACAAGGTAGTGATGACACTTGTTACACAAGGTAGTGATGACACTTGTTACACAAGGTAGTGATGACACTTGTTACACAAGGTAGTGATGACAAGGTAGTGATGACACTTGTTACACAAGGTAGTGATGACACTTGTTACACAAGGTAGTGATGACACTTGTTACACAAGGTAGTGATGACACTTGTTACACAAGGTAGTGATGACACTTGTTACACAAGGTAGTGATGACACTTGTTACACAAGGTAGTGATGACACTTGTTACACAAGGTAGTGATGACACTTGTTACACAAGGTAGTGATGACACTTGTTACACAAGGTAGTGATGACACTTGTTACACAAGGTAGTGATGACACTTGTTACACAAGGTAGTGATGACACTTGTTACACAAGGTAGTGATGACACTTGTTACACAAGGTAGTGATGACACTTGTTACACAAGGTAGTGATGACACTTGTTACACAAGGTAGTGATGACACTTGTTACACAAGGTAGTGATGACACTTGTTACACAAGGTAGTGATGACACTTGTTATACAAGGTAGTGATGACACTTGTTACACAAGGTAGTGATGACACTTGTTACACAAGGTAGTGATGACACTTGTTACACAAGGTAGTGATGACACTTGTTACACAAGGTAGTGATGACACTTGTTACACATGGTACTGATGACACTTGTTACACAAGGTAGTGATGACACTTGTTACACAAGGTAGTGATGACACTTGTTACACAAGGTAGTGATGACACTTGTTACACAAGGTAGTGATGACACTTGTTACACAAGGTAGTGATGACACTTGTTACACAAGGTAGTGATGACACTTGTTACACAAGGTAGTGATGACACTTGTTACACAAGGTAGTGATGACACTTGTTACACAAGGTAGTGATGACACTTGTTACACAAGGTAGTGATGACACTTGTTACACAAGGTAGTGATGACACTTGTTACACAAGGTAGTGATGACACTTGTTACACAAGGTAGTGATGACACTTGTTGCACAAGGTAGTGATGACACTTGTTACACAAGGTAGTGATGACACTTGTTACACAAGATAGTGATGACACTTGTTACACAAGGTAGTGATGACACTTGTTACACAAGGTAGTGATGACACTTGTTACACAAGGTAGTGATGACACTTGTTACACAAGGTAGTGATGACACTTGTTACACAAGGTAGTGATGACACTTGTTACACAAGGTAGTGATGACACTTGTTACACAAGGTAGTGATGACACTTGTTACACAAGGTAGTGATGACACTTGTTACACAAGGTAGTGATGACACTTGTTACACAAGGTAGTGATGACACTTGTTACACAAGGTAGTGATGACACTTGTTACACAAGGTAGTGATGACACTTGTTACACAAGGTAGTGATGACACTTGTTACACAAGGTAGTGATGACACTTGTTACACAAGGTAGTGATGACACTTGTTACACAAGGTAGTGATGACACTTGTTACACAAGGTAGTGATGACACTTGTTACACAAGGTAGTGATGACACTTGTTACACAAGGTAGTGATGACACTTGTTACACAAGGTAGTGATGACACTTGTTACACAAGGTAGTGATGACACTTGTTACACAAGGTAGTGATGACACTTGTTACACAAGGTAGTGATGACACTTGCTACACATGGTAGTGATCACACTTGTTACACAAGGCAGTGATGACACTTGTTACACAAGGTAGAGATGACACTTGTTACACAAGGTAGTGATGACACTTGTTACACAAGGTAGTGATGACACGATTTACACAAGGTAGTGTTGACACTTGTTACACAAGGTAGTGATGACACTTGTTACACAAGGTAGTGATGACACTTGTTACACAAGGTAGTGATGACACTTGTTACACAAGGTAGTGATGACACTTGTTACACAAGGTAGTGATGAGACTTGTTATACAAGGTAGTGATGACACTTGTTACAGAAGGTAGTGATGACACTTGTTACAGAAGGTAGTGATGACACTTGTTACACAAGGTAGTGATGACACTTGTTACACAAGGTAGTGATGACACTTGTTACACAAGGTAGTGATGACACTTGTTACACAAGGTAGTGATGACACTTGTTACACAAGGTAGTGATGACACTTGTTACACAAGGTAGTGATGACACTTGTTACACAAGGTAGTGATGACACTTGTTACACAAGGTAGTGATGACACTTGTAACACAAGGTAGTGATGACTCTTGTTACACAAGGTAGTGATGACACTTGTTATACAAGGTAGTGATGACACTTGTTACACAAGGTAGTGATGACACTTGTTACACAAGGTAGTGATGACACTTGTTACACAAGGTTGTGATGACACTTGTTACACAAGGTAGTGATGACACTTGTTACACATGGTAGTGATCACACTTGTTACACAAGGCAGTGATGACACTTGTTACTCAAGGTAGTGATGACACTTGTTACACAAATTAGTGATGACACTTGTTACACAAGGTAGTGATGACACTTGTTACACAAGATAATGATGACACTTGTTACACAAGGTAGTGATGACACTTGTTACACAAGGTAGTGATGACACTTGTTGCACAAGGTAGTGATGACACTTGTTACACAAGGTAGTGATGACACTTGTTACACAAGGTAGTGATGACACTTGTTATACAAGGTAATGATGACACCTGTTACACAAGACAGTGATGACACTTGTTACCCAAGGTAGTGATGACACTTGTTACACAAGATAATGATGACACTTGTTACACAAGGTAGTGAAGACACTTGTTACACAAGGTACTGAAGACACTTGTTACACAAGGTAGTGATGACACTTGTTATACAAGGTAATGATGACACTTGTTACACAAGACAGTGATGACACTTGTTACACAAGGTAGTGATGACACTTGTTACACAAGGTAGTGATGACACTTGTTACACAAGGTAGTGATGACACTTGTTATACAAGGTAATGATGACACCTGTTACACAAGACAGTGATGACACTTATTACACAAGGTAGTGATGACACTTGTTACACAAGGTAGTGAAGACACTTGTTACACAAGGTAGTGATGACACTTGTTATACAAGGTAATGATGACACTTGTTACACAAGGTAATGATGACACTTGTTACACAAGGTAGTGATGTCACTTGTTACACAAGGTAGTGGTGACACTTGTTACACAAGGTAATGATGACACTTGTTACACAAGGTAGTGATGACACTTGTTGCACAAGGTAGTGATGACACTTGTTACTCAAGGTAGTGATGACACTTGTTACACAAGGTAGTGATGACATTTGTTACACAAGATAGTGATGACACTTGTTACTCAAGGTAGTGACGACACTTGTTACACAAGGTAGTGATGACACTTGTTACACAAGATAGTGATGATATTTGTTAAACAAAGCAGTGATGACACTTGTTACACAAGGTAGTGATGACACTTGTTACCCAAGGTTCTGATGACACTTGTTACACAAGGTAGTGATAACACTTGTTACACAAAACAGTGATGACACTTGTTACACAAGGTAGTGATGACACTTGTTACACAAGGTAGTGATGACACTTGTTATGCAAGGTAGTGATGACACTTGTTGCACAAGGTAGTGATGACACTTGTTACACAAGGTAATGATGACACTTGTTACACAAGGTAATGATGACACTTGTTATACAAGGTAGTGAAGATACTTGTTACACAAGGTAGTGATGACACTTGTTACACAAGGTAATGTTGACACCTGTTACACAAGGTAGTGAAGTCACTTGTTACACAAGGTAATGATGACACCTGTTATACAAGGTAGTGATGACACTTGTTACACAAGGTAGTGATGACACTTGTTACACAAGGTAGTGATGACACTTGTTACACAAGGTAATTATGACACGTGTTACACAAGATAGTGATGACACTTGTTACACAAGGTAATGATGACACTTGTTACACAAGGCAGTGTTGACACTTGTTACACAAGGTAGTGATGACACCTGTTATACAAGGTAGTGGTGACACTTGTTACACAAGGTAATGATGACACTTGTTACACAAGATAGTGATGACACTTGTTACACATGGTAATGATGACACTTGTTACACAAGATAATGATTACACTTCTTACACAAGGCAGTGATGACACTTGTTACACAAGGTAATGATGACACTTGTTACACAAGGTAGTAATGACACTTGTTACACAAGGTAGTGATGACACTTGTTACACAAGGTAGTGATGACACTTGTTACACAACATAGTGATGATACTTGTTACACAAAGCAGTGATGACACTTGTTACACAAGCTAGTGATGACACTTGTTACACAAGGTAGCGATGACACTTGTTACACAAGGCAGTGATGACACTTGTTACACAAAGCAGTGATAACACTTGTTACACAAGGTAGTGATGACACTTGCTACACAAGGTAGTGATGACACTTATTACACAAGGTAGTGATGACACTTGTTACACAAGGTAGTGATGACACTTGTTACACAAGATAATGATGACACTTGTTACACAAGGTAGTGAAGACACTTGTTACCCAAGGTACTGAAGACACTTGTTACACAAGGTAGTGATGACACTTGTTATACAAGGTAATGATGACACTTGTTACACAAGATAGTGATGACACTTGTTACACAAGGTAGTGATGACACTTGTTACACAAGGTAGTGATGACACTTGTTACACAAGGTAGTGATGACACTTGTTATACAAGGTAATGATGACACCTGTTACACAAGACAGTGATGACACTTATTACGCAAGGTAGTGATGACACTTGTTACACAAGGTAGTGAAGACACTTGTTACACAAGGTAGTGATGACACTTGTTATACAAGGTAATGATGACACTTGTTACACAAGGTAATGATGACACTTGTTACACAAGGTAGTGATGTCACTTGTTACACAAGGTAGTGGTGACACTTGTTACACAAGGTAATGATGACACTTGTTACACAAGGTAGTGATGACACTTGTTGCACAAGGTAGTGATGACACTTGTTACTCAAGGTAGTGATGACCCTTGTTACACAAGGTAGTGATGACATTTGTTACACAAGATAGTGATGACACTTGTTACTCAAGGTAGTGACGACACTTGTTACACAAGGTAGTGATGACACTTGTTACACAAGATAGTGATGATATTTGTTAAACAAAGCAGTGATGACACTTGTTACACAAGGTAGTGATGACACTTGTTACCCAAGGTACTGATGACACTTGTTACACAAGGTAGTGATGACACTTGTTACACAAAACAGTGATGACACTTGTTACACAAGGTAGTGATGACACTTGTTACACAAGGTAGTGATGACACTTGTTATGCAAGGTAGTGATGACACTTGTTGCACAAGATAGTGATGACACTTGTTACACAAGGTAATGATGACACTTGTTACACAAGGTAATGATGACACTTGTTATACAAGGTAGTGAAGATACTTGTTACACAAGGTAGTGATGACACTTGTTACACAAGGAAATGATGACACCTGTTACACAAGGTAGTGAAGTCACTTGTTACACAAGGTAATGATGACACCTGTTATACAAGGTAGTGATGACACTTGTTACACAAGGTAGTGATGACACTTGTTACACAAGGTAGTGATGACACTTGTTACACAAGGTAATGATGACACTTGTTACACAAGATAGTGATGACACTTGTTACACAAGGTAATGATGACACTTGTTACACAAGGCAGTGTTGACACTTGTTACACAAGGTAGTGATGACACCTGTTATACAAGGTAGTGGTGACACTTGTTACACAAGGTAATGATGACACTTGTTACACAAGATAGTGATGACACTTGTTACACATGGTAATGATGACTCTTGTTACACAAGATAATGATTACACTTCTTACACAAGGCAGTGATGACACTTGTTACACAAGGTAATGATGACACTTGTTACACAAGGTAGTAATGACACTTGTTACACAAGGTAGTGATGACACTTGTTACACAAGGTAGTGATGACACTTGTTACACAACATAGTGATGATACTTGTTACACAAAGCAGTGATGACACTTGTTACACAAGCTAGTGATGACACTTGTTACACAAGGTAGTGATGACACTTGTTACACAAGGCAGTGATGACACTTGTTACACAAAGCAGTGATAACACTTGTTACACAAGGTAGTGATGACACTTGCTACACAAGGTAGTGATGACACTTGTTACACAAGGTAGTGATGACACTTGTTACACAAGGTAATGATGACACTTGTTACACAAGGTAATGATGACACTTGTTACACAAGGTAGTGATGACACTTGTTACACATGGTAATGATGACACTTCTTACACAAGGTAGTGATGACATTTGTTACACAAGATAATGATGACACTTGTTACACAAGGTAATGATGACACCTGTTACACAAGACAGTGATGACACTTGTTACACAAGGTAGTGATGACACTTGTTACACAAGATAATGATGACACTTGTTACACAAGGTAGTGAAGACACTTGTTACACAAGGTACTGAAGACACTTGTTACACAAGGTAGTGACGACACTTGTTATACAAGGTAATGATGACACTTGTTACACAAGATAGTGATGACACTTGTTACACAAGGTAGTGATGACACTTGTTACACAAGTTAGTGATGACACTTGTTACACAAGGTAGTGATGACACTTGTTATACAAGGTAATGATGACACCTGTTACACAAGACAGTGATGACACTTATTACACAAGGTAGTGATGACACTTGTTACACAAGGTAGTGAAGACACTTGTTACACAAGGTAGTGATGACACTTGTTATACAAGGTAATGATGACACTTGTTACACAAGGTAATGATGACACTTGTTACACAAGGTAGTGATGTCACTTGTTACACAAGGTAGTGGTGACACTTGTTACACAAGGTAATGATGACACTTGTTACACAAGGTAGTGATGACACTTGTTGCACAAGGTAGTGATGACACTTGTTACTCAAGGTAGTGATGACACTTGTTACACAAGGTAGTGATGACATTTGTTACACAAGATAGTGATGACACTTGTTACTCAAGGTAGTGACGACACTTGTTACACAAGGTAGTGATGACACTTGTTACACAAGATAGTGATGATATTTGTTAAACAAAGCAGTGATGACACTTGTTACACAAGGTAGTGATGACACTTGTTACCCAAGGTACTGATGACACTTGTTACACAAGGTAGTGATGACACTTGTTACACAAAACAGTGATGACACTTGTTACACAAGGTAGTGATGACACTTGTTACACAAGGTAGTGATGACACTTGTTATGCAAGGTAGTGATGACACTTGTTGCACAAGGTAGTGATGACACTTGTTACACAAGGTAATGATGACACTTGTTACACAAGGTAATGATGACACTTGTTATACAAGGTAGTGAAGATACTTGTTACACAAGGTAGTGATGACACTTGTTACACAAGGTAATGATGACACCTGTTACACAAGGTAGTGAAGTCACTTGTTACACAAGGTAATGATGACACCTGTTATACAAGGTAGTGATGACACTTGTTACAGAAGGTAGTGATGACACTTGTTACACAAGGTAGTGATGACACTTGTTACACAAGGTAATGATGACACTTGTTACACAAGATAGTGATGACACTTGTTACACAAGGTAATGATGACACTTGTTACACAAGGGAGTGTTGACACTTGTTACACAAGGTAGTGATGACACCTGTTATACAAGGTAGTGGTGACACTTGTTACACAAGGTAATGATGACACTTGTTACACAAGGTAGTGATGACACTTGTTACACATGGTAATGATGACACTTGTTACACAAGATAATGATTACACTTCTTACACAAGGCAGTGTTGACACTTGTTACACAAGGTAGTGATGACACCTGTTATACAAGGTAGTGATGACACTTGTTACACAAGGTAATGATGACACTTGTTACACAAGGTAGTAATGACACTTGTTACACAAGGTAGTGATGACACTTGTTACACAAGGTAGTGATGACACTTGTTACACAACATAGTGATGATACTTGTTACACAAAGCAGTGATGACACTTGTTACACAAGCTAGTGATGACACTTGTTACACAAGGTAGTGATGACACTTGTTACACAAGGCAGTGATGACACTTGTTACACAAAGCAGTGATAACACTTGTTACACAAGGTAATGATGACACTTGCTACACAAGGTAGTGATGACACCTGTTACACAAGGTAGTGATGACACTTGTTACACAAGGTAGTGATGACACTTGTTACACAAGGTAATGATGACACATGTTACACAAGGTAATGATGACACTTGTTACACAAGGTAGTGATGACACTTGTTACACAAGGTAGTGATGACACTTGTTACACAAGGTAATGATGATACATGTTACACAAGGTAATGATGACCCTTGTTACACAAGGTAGTGATGACACTTGTTACACATGGCAATGATGACACTTGTTACACAAGGTAGTGATGACATTTGTTACACAAGATAATGATGACACTTGTTACACAAGGTAGTGATGACACTTGTTACACAAGGTAGTGATGACACTTGTTACACAAGGTAGTGATGACATTTGTTACACAAGATAATGATGACACTTGTTACACAAGGTAGTGATGACACTTGTTACACAAGGTAGTGATGACACTTGTTACACAAGATAATGATGACACTTGTTACACAAGATAATGATGACACTTGTTACACAAGGTAGTGATGACACTTGTTACACAAGGTAGTGATGACACTTGTTACACAAGATAATGATGACACTTGTTACACAAGGTAGTGATGACACTTGTTACACAAGATAATGATGACACTTGTTACACAAGATAATGATGACACTTGTTACACAAGGTAGTGATGACACTTGTTACACAAGGTAGTGATGACACTTGTTACACAAGGTAGTGATGACACTTTTTACACAAGGTAGTGATGACACTTGTTACACAAGGTAGTGATGACACTTGTTACACAAGGTAGTGATGACACTTGTTACACAAGGTAATGATGACACTTGTTACACAAGGTAGTGATGACACTTGTTACACAAGATAATGATGACACTTTTTACACAAGATAATGATGACACTTGTTACACAAGGTAGTGATGACACTTGTTACACAAGATAATGATGACACTTGTTACACAAGGTAGTGATGACACTTGTTACACAAGATAATGATGACACTTGTTACACAAGGTAGTGATGACACTTGTTACACAAGGTAGTGATGACACTTTTTACACAAGGTAGTGATGACACTTGTTACACAAGGTAGTGATGACACTTGTTACACAAGGTAGTGATGACACTTGTTACACAAGGTAGTGATGACACTTGTTACACAAGGTAATGATGACACTTGTTACACAAGGTAGTGATGACACTTGTTACACAAGGTAATGATGACACTTGTTACACAGGTAGTGATGACACTTGTTACACAAGGTAGCGATGACACTTGTTACACAAGGTAATGTTGACACTTGTTACGCAAGGTAGTGATGACACTTGTTACACAAGGTAATGATGACACTTGTTACACAAGGTAATGATGACACTTGTTACACAAGGTAATGATGACACTTGTTACACAAGATAATGATGACACTTATTACACTTGGTAGTGATGACACTTGTTACACAAGGTAGTGATGAGACTTGTTACACTAGGTAGTGATGACACTTGTTACACAAGGTAGTGATGACACTTGTTACACAAGGTACTGATGACACTTGTTACACAAGGTAATGATGACACTTGTTACACAAGATAATGATGACACTTGTTACACAAGGTAGTGATGACACTTGTTACACAAGGTAGTGATGACACTTGTTACACTAGGTAGTGATGACACTTGTTACACAAGGTAGTGATGACACTTGTTACACAAGGTAATGATGACACTTGTTACAAAAGGTAATGATGACACTTGTTACACAAGGTAGTGATGACACTTCTTATGCAAGGCAGTGATGATACTTGTTACACAAGGTAGTGATGACACTTATTACAAAAGGTAGTGATGACACTTGTTACACAAGGTAGTGATGACACTTGTTACACAAGGTAGTGATGACACTTGTTATACAAGGTAGTGATGACACTTGTTACACAAGATAGTGACGACACTTGTTACACAAGGTAGTGATGACACTTGTTACACAAGATAGTGAAGACACTTATTACACAAGGTAGTGATGACACTTGTTCCACAAGGTAGTAATGACACTTGTTACACAAGGTAGTGATGACACTTGTTCCACAAGGTAGTAATGACACTTGTTACACAAGGTAGTAATGACACTTGTTACACAAGGTAGTGATGCCACTTGTTACACAAGGTAATGATGACACTTGTTACACAAGGTAGTGATGACACTTGTTACACAAGGTAGTTATGGCACTTGTCAAGTTAGTGATGACACTTGTTACACAAGTAGTGATACACTTGTTACACAAGATACAGTGATCCTGGTGGTAGACGACACAGTGGTCCTGGTGGTAGACGACACAGAGATCCTGGTGGTAGACGACACAGTGATCCTGGTGGTAGACGACACAGTAGTCCTGGTGGTAGACGACACAGTGATCCTGGTGGTAGACGACACAGTGATCCTGGTGGTAGACGACACAGTGATCCTGGTGGTAGACGACAGTGATCCTGGTGGTAGACGACACAGTGATCCTGGTGGTAGACGACACAGTGATCCTGGTGGTAGACGACACAGTGATCCCGGTGGTAGACGACACAGTAGTCCTGGTGATAGACGACACAGTAGTCCTGGTGGTAGACGACACAGTGATCCTGGAGGTAGACGACACAGTGATCCTGGTGGTAGACGACACAGTGATCCTGGTGGTAGACGACACAGTGATCCTGGTGGTAGACGACACAGTGATCCTGGTGGTAGACGACACAGTGATCCTGGTGGTAGACGACACAGTGATCCTGGTGGTAGACGACACAGTGATCCTGGTGGTAGACGACACAGTGATCCTGGTGGTAGACGACACAGTGATCCTGGTGGTAGACGACACAGTGATCCTGGTGGTAGACGACACAGTGATACTGGTGGTAGACGACACAGTGATACTGGTGGTAGACGACACAGTGATCCTGGTGGTAGAGGACACAGTAGTCCTGGTGGTAGGCGACACAGTGATCCTGGTGGTAGACGACACAGTGATCGTGGTGGTAGACGACACAGTAGTCCTGGTGGTAGACGACACAGTAGTCCTGGTGGTAGACGACACAGTGATCGTGGTGGTAGACGACACAGTAGTCCTGGTGGTAGACGACACAGTAGTCCTGGTGGTAGACGACACAGTGATCCTGGTGGTAGACGACACAGTGATCCTGGTGGTAGACGACACAGTAGTCCTGGTGGTAGACGACACAGTGATCCTGGTGGTAGACGACACAGTGATCCTGGTGGTAGACGACACAGTGATCCTGGTGGTAGACGACACAGTGATCCTGCTGGTAGACGACACAGTGATCCTGGTGGTAGACGACACAGTGATCCTGGTGGTAGACGACACAGTGATCCTGGTGGTAGACGACACAGTGATCCTGGTGGTAGAAGACACAGTGATCCTGGTGGTAGACGACACAGTGATCCTGGTGGTAGACGACACAGTGATCCTGGTGGTAGACGACACAGTCATCCTGGTGGTAGATGACACAGTAGTCCTGGTGGTAGACGACACAGTGATCTTGGTGGTAGACGACACAGTGATCCTGGTGGTAGATGACACAGTAGTCCTGGTGGTAGACGACACAGTGATCCTTTTGGTAGACGACACAGTAGTCCTGGTGGTAGACGATACAGTGATCCTGGTGGTAGACGACACAGTGATCCTGGTGGTAGACGACACAGTGATCCTGGTGGTAGACGACACAGTGATCCTGGTGGTAGACGACACAGTGATCCTGGTGGTAGACGACACAGTGATCCTGGTGGTAGACGACACAGTGATCCTGGTGGTAGACGACACAGTGATCCTGGTGGTAGACGACACAGTGATCCTGGTGGTAGACGACACATTGATCCTGGTGGTAGACGACTCAGTAGTCCTGGTGGTAGACGACACAGTGATCCTGGTGGTAGACGACACAGTAGTCCTGATGGTAGACGACACAGTGATCCTGGTGGTAGACGACACAGTAGTCCTGGTGGTAGACGACACATCCTGGTGGCAGACGGCACAGTGATCCTGGTGGTAGACGACACAGTGATCCTGGTGGTAGACGACAAAGTGATCCTGGTGGTAGACGACACAGTGATCCTGGTGGTAGACGACACAGTAGTCCTGGTGGTAGACGACACAGTGATCCTGGTGGTAGACGACACAGTGATCCTGGTGGTAGACGACACAGTGATCCTGGTGGTAGACGACACAGTACAGACGACACAGTGATCCTGGTGGTAGACGACACAGTGATCCTGGTGGTAGACGACACAGTGATCCTGGTGGTAGACGACACAGTGATCCTGGTGGTAGACGACACAGTGATCCTGGTGGTAGACGACACAGTGATCCTGGTGGTAGACGACACAGTGATCCTGGTGGTAGACGACACAGTGATCCTGGTGGTAGACGACACAGTGAGACGACACAGTGATCCTGGTGGTAGACGACACAGTGATCCTGGTGGTAGACGACACAGTGATCCTGGTGGTAGACGACACAGTGATCCTGGTGGTAGACGACACAGTGATCCTGGTGGTAGACGACACAGTGATCCTGGTGGTAGACGACACAGTGATCCTGGTGGTAGACGACACAGTGATCCTGGTGGTAGAAGACACAGTGATCCTGGTGGTAGACGACACAGTGATCCTGGTGGTAGACGACACAGTGATCCTGGTGGTAGACGATCCTGGTGGTACAGTGATCCTGGTGGTAGACGACACAGTGATCCTGGTGGTAGACGACACAGTGATCCTGGGTGGTAGACGACACAGTGATCTTGGTGGTAGACGACTGATCCTGGTGGTAGATGACACAGTAGTCCTGGTGGTAGACGACACAGTGATCCTTTTGGTGGTAGACGACACAGTGATCCTGGTGGTATCCTGGTGGTAGACGACACAGTGATCCTGGTGGTAGACGACACAGTGATCCTGGTGGTAGACGACACAGTGATCCTGGTGGTAGACGACACAGTGATCCTGGTGGTAGACGACTCAGTGATCCTGGTGGTAGACGACACAGTGATCCTGGTGGTAGACGACACAGTGATCCTGGTGGTAGACGACACAGTGATCCTGGTGGTAGACGACACAGTGATCCTGGTGGTAGACGACACAGTGATCCTGGTGGTAGACGACACAGTAGTCCTGGTGGTAGACGACACAGTGATCCTGGTGGTAGACGACACAGTAGTCCTGGTGGTAGACGACACAGTGATCCTGGTGGTAGACGACACAGTGATCCTGGTGGTAGACGACACAGTGATCCTGGTGGTGATCCTGGTGGTAGACGACACAGTGATCCTGGTGGTAGACGACACAGTGATCCTGGTGGTAGACGACACAGTGATCCTGGTGGTAGACGACACAGTGATCCTGGTGGTAGACGACACAGTGATCCTGGTGGTAGACGACACAGTGATCCTGGTGGTAGACGACACAGTGATCCTGGTGGTAGACGACACAGTAGTCCTGGTGGTAGACGACACAGTGATCCTGGTGGTAGACGACACAGTAGTCCTGGTGGTAGACGACACAGTGATCCTGGTGGTAGACGACACAGTGATCCTGGTGGTAGACGACACAGTGATCCTGGTGGTAGACGACACAGTAGTCCTGGTGGTAGACGACACAGTGATCCTGGTGGTAGACGACACAGTGATCCTGGTGGTAGACGACACAGTGATCCTGGTGGTAGACGACACAGTAGTCCTGGTGGTAGACGACACAGTGATCCTGGTGGTAGACGACACAGTGATCCTGGTGGTAGACGACACAGTGATCCTGGTGGTAGACGACACAGTGATCCTGGTGGTAGACGACACAGTGATCCTGGTGGTAGACAACACAGTGATCCTGGTGGTAGACGACACAGTGATCCTGGTGGTAGACGACACAGTGATCCAGGTGATAGACGACACAGTGATCCTGGTGGTAGACGACACAGTAGTCCTGGTGGTAGACGACACAGTGATCCTGGTGGTAGATGACACAGTGATCCTGGTGGTAGACGACACAGTGATCCTGGTAGCAGACGGCACAGTGATCCTGGTGGTAGACGACGCAGTGATCCTGGTGGTAGACGACACAGTAGTCCTGGTGGTAGACGACACAGTTATCCTGGTGGTAGACGACACAGTGATCCTGGTGGTAGACGACACAGTGATCCTGGTGGTAGACGACATAGTAGTCCTTGTGGTAGACGACACAGTGATCCTGGTGGTAGACGACACAGTAGTACTGGTGGTAGACAACACAGTGATCCTGGTGGTAGATGGCACAGTGATCCTGGTGGTAGACGACACAGTGATCCTGGTGGTAGACGACACAGTGATCCTGTTGGTATACGACACAGTGATCCTGGTGGTAGACGACACAGTAGTCCTGGTGGTAGACGACACAGTGATCCTGGTGGTAGACGACACAGTAGTCCTGGTGGTAGACGACACACTGATCCTTGTGGTAGACGACACAGTAGTCCTGGTGGTAGACGACACAGTGATCCTGGTGGTAAACGACACAGTGATCCTGGTGGTAGACGACAAAGTGATCCTGGTGGTGGACGACACAGTGATCCTGGTGGTAGAGGACACAGTGGTCCTGGTGGTAGACGACACAGTGGTCCTGGTGGTAGACGACACAGTGATCCTGGTGGTAGACGACACAGTGATCCTGATGGTAGACGGCACAGTGATCCTGGTGGTAGACGACACAGTGATCCTGGTGGTAGACGACACAGTGCTCCTGGTGGTAGACGACACAGTGATCCTGGTGGTAGACGACACAGTGATCCAGGTGATAGACGACACAGTGATCCTGGTGGTAGACGACACAGTGATCCTGGTGGTAGACGACACAGTTGTCCTGGTGGCAGATGGCACAGTGATCCTGGTGGTAGACGACACAGTGATCCTGGTGGTAGACGACACAGTAGTCCTGGTGGTAGACGACACAGTGATCCTGGTGGCAGACGGCACAGTGATCCTGGTTGTAGACGACGCAGTAGTCCTGGTGGTAGACGACACAGTGATCCTGGTGGTAGACAACACAGTGATCCTGGTGGTAGACGACACAGTGATCCTGGTGGTAGACGACACAGTGATCCAGGTGATAGACGACACAGTGATCCTGGTGGTAGACGACACAGTAGTCCTGGTGGTAGACGACACAGTGATCCTGGTGGTAGATGACACAGTGATCCTGGTGGTAGACGACGCAGTGATCCTGGTGGTAGACGACACAGTAGTCCTGGTGGTAGACGACACAGTGATCCTGGTGGTAGACGACACAGTGATCCTGGTGGTAGACGACACAGTGATCCTGGTGGTAGACGACATAGTAGTCCTTGTGGTAGACGACACAGTGATCCTGGTGGTAGACGACACAGTAGTACTGGTGGTAGACAACACAGTGATCCTGGTGGTAGATGGCACAGTGATCCTGGTGGTAGACGACACAGTGATCCTGGTGGTAGACGACACAGTGATCCTGTTGGTATACGACACAGTGATCCTGGTGGTAGACGACACAGTAGTCCTGGTGGTAGACGACACAGTGATCCTGGTGGTAGACGACACAGTAGTCCTGGTGGTAGACGACACACTGATCCTTGTGGTAGACGACACAGTAGTCCTGGTGGTAGACGACACAGTGATCCTGGTGGTAAACGACACAGTGATCCTGGTGGTAGACGACAAAGTGATCCTGGTGGTGGACGACACAGTGATCCTGGTGGTAGAGGACACAGTGGTCATGGTGGTAGACGACACAGTGGTCCTGGTGGTAGACGACACAGTGATCCTGGTGGTAGACGACACAGTGATCCTGATGGTAGACGGCACAGTGATCCTGGTGGTAGACGACACAGTGATCCTGGTGGTAGACGACACAGTGCTCCTGGTGGTAGACGACACAGTGATCCTGGTGGTAGACGACACAGTGATCCAGGTGATAGACGACACAGTGATCCTGGTGGTAGACGACACAGTGATCCTGGTGGTAGACGACACAGTTGTCCTGGTGGCAGATGGCACAGTGATCCTGGTGGTAGACGACACAGTGATCCTGGTGGTAGACGACACAGTGATCCTGGTGGTAGACGACACAGTGATCCTGGTGGTAGACGACACAGTAGTCCTGGTGGTAGACGACACAGTGATCCTGGTGGTAGACGACACAGTAGTCCTGGTGGTAGACGACACAGTGATCCTGGTGGCAGACGGCACAGTGATCCTGGTGGTAGACGACACAGTGATCCTGGTGGTAGACGACACAGTGATCCTGGTGGTAGACGACACAGTGATCCTGGTGGTAGACGACACAGTAGTCCTGGTGGTAGACGACACAGTAGTCCTGGTGGTAAACGACACAGTGATCCTGGTGGCAGATGGCACAGTGATCCTGGTGGTAGACGACACAGTGATCCTGGTGGTAGACGACACAGTGATCCTGGTGGTAGACGACACAGTGATCCTGGTGGTAGACGACACAGTGATCCTGGTGGTAGACGACACAGTGATCCTGGTGGTAGACGACACAGTGATCCTGGTGGTAGACGACACAGTGATCCTGGTGGTAGACGACACAGTGATCCTGGTGGTAGACGACACAGTGATCCTCGTAGTAGACGACACAGTGATTCTGGTGGTAGACGACACAGTGATCCTGGTGGTAGACGACACAGTAATTCTGGTGGTAGACGACACAGTGATCCTGGTGGTAGACGACACAGTGATCCTGGTGGTAGACGACACAGTGATCCTGGTGGTAGACGACACAGTGATCCTGGTGGTAGACGACACAGTGATCCTGGTGGTAGACGACACAGTGATCATGGTGGTAGACGACACAGTGATCCTGGTGGTAGACGACACAGTGATCCTGGTGGTAGACGACACAGTAATCTTGTGGCAGAAGATACTCAAATTTTCTTCGATATTCGAAGTCATTTATAGTGATAATTTATATTTTGCTTGTATCGGTCAGGTTTTTGCATCTCCAAGTTGTATGTGCGAAACATCGCAATACTGTAGTTATTAATCCATGGCTCGCACTGACAAAGTGGAAGTTCTTCAGCACGTATGTTCCATCTCTCTTGGTGTTCTATACTGTTGAGAGGTCTTTGGTATACACTGGAAAAGACACATTACGTCGTCCACGCAGCGTTGGCAAGATCGGATGAAATGATTATTAAAGCAGAATAACAGCAGAATAATTATGATTATGGGCGTGTTTCCTTGCACTGGATGTCTATGTTCACCCATAAGTAATGATAGGTGTGTTAGTGGACTTGTGTGGGTCGCATCCTGTGATAAAACTGGTCTAATTTGCCTGAAATGCTCAGCATAACAAGCAGCTGTCTATATAGTAGTATGTCACTGATGTCGGCTAGGATCTCTTCGGGGTGAATAAGTTATTTTAGCGCAGCCACAGGCAGAGTCGGAGACTGCCTGAGTATTAGAATTTAGTTTTCAAGTTGGTCTGGGGATCATCGTAGTGATTCTGTGTCTCTCAGCAGCTTGCCGAAGAATATTTAAATCAGATGGAAATTGGTTATCCATTGAATTGATGAGCACGCATTGGAGAACTTACAACCAGCTACAGAACACGTTTTCAAGACTTGTGTTAGAAAACATATCAGACGCTTCACACACAAACACATGCCAAACATTTAGGAACCTGTTATACATTGTTACAGACGTATCTACATACACGCTTGAAAGACAGGGGTAGAAAATAAAAAATATATTATTTAAATTCATTTCCTTTAGAGTTGGACGCTGTGTGCTTGTCAGTTATGAGTGGCGTAAAGGGCGAGTCATCTGTGGAGCATCAGTCTGTGAGAGAAGACAACAGAGCTCAATTCTTTGTCTTTTTAAGAACAGAGGTGGACGTAGTCAGAAATGTGAAGGATATACAACTACCAGAGTTCCTTTTTTACCCATCGGTCGATGCAGGACAAGAAGAATGGAGTACAGTAAGTTGAAGGTCCGCTTTGGCATCTTGGATTTCGTACTGATGATGCGGAGGTTGGAAACACAGTGTGATTTAATGCACTGTTGGTTTCAGAGCTGGACAACTGGCTGGTAGAAGCTATAAAGGTATTGAGTAATGAGTTGTGGACATTCATGTATACTGATCAACTCC